>NC_050450.1:53965383-54205499 GCF_903995425.1 Onychomys torridus
CACACACACACACACACACACACACACACACAGACATATGTATGTATACATGTAGATATACATATATATACACAGAGATAACATGAAAGTAGAATAGGAACTGAGAGGGGAGGAAGAAGTCTGAAGGAGGGAATAAAGTGAGTAAGAAGGTGTACTAACCATTGACATGAGAACAGAAAAGGTAACCATTAAAAAACGGAAGGTACTCAGCAACAGGGAATGTGGTGGGTTGAAAGAAAATGGCCCCCAAAGGGAGTGGCACTATTAGGAGGTATAGCCTTGTTGGAGGAAGTGTGTCACTGTGGGGGTGGGCTTTGAGGTCTCTTTTGGTCAAGATTTACTCAGTCAACTTCCTGCAGCCTTTTGGTCAAGATGTAGCCAGCATCACATCTGCCTGCATGCCTACATGCTCCCCATCATGATGATAATGGACTGAACCTCTGAACTGTAAGCTGCCACCTCAATGAAATGTTTTCCTTTATAAGAGTTGCCATGGTCATGGTGTCTCTTTACAGCAATAGAAACCCTAACTAAAACAGGGAGGAAGGAAAACAAGGAAGGGCAGGTGGGTGGGGCAAATAATAAAAACGTGTAATGAAAGATACACATAAAGGGGGCTAGAGAAAGGAAAGGGAAGGGAAAAGTGATACAAGTTTATTTTAATTAAAAATTTACTTTTTAAAAAATAAAGGTGTCACCAGGACACCCATTTCATTAGTAACCAAAAAAAAAAAAAAAAAAAATTAAACATAATAATTCTTAAAAAAAATCTACAGTGAAGTACTGATACACAGATGTGTCACATTCTTAATTAAGAAAACATATGGGATTCAGAAGTAACAACCACAAATATACAGAACCATTCACATTTGTATAGATGATAATCATCCTTTAATCTAAGAAGCTGTGAGTCCAAATTTCACTGGAGTTCCTCCCTAGAACTAGTAAGGAAAGCTTAACAAAACAAACCAAAGCAATCCTAAGCAGAAAGAACAACCTACAGGTTAACTTGGATGGCTCTGTACTACAATAATGAGAGACAACTTCCTTGTTAATGGGTCACTTTGCTGAAGATTAGAATTTAATCCTGCCATCTTCTTACTCATCCAAATTAAATATGCATTTATCAGCTAAAAGCCAAATAGTTTATCCATACCTCTCTGAAGAGTGCACCATAGAACTGAACAATGTATGGGCAATCACTACTCCGCATTACCACATCCAAATCCATGAGAAGTTGTTTTTGTTCTTTTTCATCCACAGTTGACCGTATTCTCTGGAAAAGAATGATGACAGATGTCATACAAACAGAACAGTTCCAGAAACTTGAGTAAAACTTTACCACAGAACTGAAAATTACCAAACTTCATAATATTAACCAGACAGGAAAATTACCATATTTCTTTTACTTTATAATTGTAAGTTTAATCAGAGAACATTTAACAAAAAGCACTCAGGAATTCTTTTAAGGGCACAGGACTCTGGGTCACACATTCACTGATGATAATGGGGGTTACACAACAATGCTCTTAGGCTCTGAGAATTACACCCACATGCAAATACAAAGAAAATCATAGAGTATAGAAGTTTTCATTATAGGCAGCTTCACAACATATATTTTCAACCATCATCTCAGAATTGTATAGGCTCTAGCATCCAATGCAACAACAGCCATAACTACCTAGCAACTTTATTCACTGGATTGTAATGGAGGAGAAGAGTCTGGGATAGAAAAAGTGAGGACCAGTATGGGGAGCATACAGATGAGAATCCAAGCCTTTCAAAGCATGACTGGGACTTCCTTCACTGAACTTCCTCTACATTAAAAACAGGAAGCTCTCCCTGGCTTTCTATCAGTGGTTTGACATGCAGGGTCAGCAGGAGGGTCGGGGGAGGACCCTAAAATGGAGCAACATAGGGCTCCTTTTGCCTGTTCCTAAGCTGAAAAGACAGTCCTCTGTACACTACAGATCTGGGGCAGAGTCCTAACCAAACTGTACAACTCTGCACATTTCTAAGACTGTCAGAAAACATCTATACTCCACCTCCCAACCAGAACACTATAAAATACATAGGCTTCAGATGAACATTCCCTACTACACTATTAAGATAGAACAGAATCAAGTTCAGAAAATATAAGACATTAATAACAGAAGTACAGTTTAACATTAAAGCATGCAAAGAACTTTTATTCTCATAAAAAAGTTCACAATGTCACACTGTGTCACTGTACACAACACAAAGCACATACTTACAAGGTAAGTTAGTATCAAAAAATACACAAGGTAGCATTTTGTCCTCCAAGACTTCAAGGTATCTGTCCTCAATGTTCTTGCAAGGGGTGAAGGCAGTCAATTAAATTCTTGAGCCCATTTTACAGAAGAGAAGCCAGAGGCAGAGATACAAAAGAGTATTCCATGTGACACGAGAACAAGCAGTTAAAGAACAGAAGTGGGTTCTCTCAGTTTTATGGTTTGACACTACACCAGGCATCCATCCCATATACTCCAAATATATTTTTAAACTGTATTTTATTAAAAATGCATACCTTGCTAGCTACAGTGTTTCATACAAAAGGAAATGTCTTGACTTTAATTTAGAATGCTACATTGTCATAGAAATAAAAATAAAAGAGAGAATGAGAGACAGAAGAGACAAGCAGCCCCCTTAGAGGTGAGAACAGTTTCCTTCTTTTCTCTTAATTTCTCATTTTCATAATTTGAGAATAACTTTCCTTCTAAATCAACATTAACATCTTGCTGCAAAAGGAAACCTGTTAAAATTCTAAGTAAGCAGACATGTGATTTGTGTTTGTTCAAAACACAAACATGGCAAAGAGAATTTTAAGTAATTTTAGTCAATAATCAGTAATTATTTGAATTAACATTTATTTCTATTTTAACAATATAATTTCAATGTGTGGTTGTAAAAATAGTCAATGTGATTTTTGAAAGAATTTTTATTATTTCCACATATCAGAATTTAAAACAAAGAGTTGATAACTAAAGAGAGAGAGACAGAGACAGAGACAGAGACAGAGAGAGAGAGAGAACTCAAACTACTCTTAGATTGAGATTTCTATGTAGTAGTTTATGAATTCTCACTATTCTGGTTTTTTTTCTTAATGATTACTTTTCTATCTTTTCTACATATGTATATTAGTAAATATAACTATACTAACATACATGATTAGAAAACATGATTTTTAAATTTTGTTTTCCTGAGTTTTCTAAGTTTACATTTTTACAAAGCTTATCTAAGTCTAAAAAAGAACATTACAGTGAAAAACCAGAACAGTTCACATCCATGTCTGACTTCTGGAAGCAGATTTCCAAAACCTGGCCATAGCTAAAGCAAGGAAGCGTGCGCAACTCCACAGCGTTGAGGCCCAGCTGAAATTCCTGGCAGCACTGTTACTAACTAGAATGTGGGGACAGTTCCTGGGCAGCTCTAGGCTTTGGCAGGAGAACTGTACACAGTTCACTTCTGTATATAAAGAACACCACCACTGATGGCTTCAGGTCCAACATGACCCTGGTGTGCCGGGGACTCTGCACTAGACTAACACCTCCTTATGTTCTCACTCTGTTCAGGAAGCACTGTGGGGAGGGGTGAGCAGCCAGCTGCTGAGATTCCACCTGAATGATTCTGGACTGAGCACGCATAGCTCAATAACTACAGTAAAGTTCTGAGGTTGAGTTGTAACATTTATCTCAGTGAACACTTTATAAACTAAACCAATTCAAGAGGCCTAACAGTCCTCCCAAAAGAGAATTAACTACAAGTATATACCTAGATTAACAGGTACATTCAAGTTGATGACTCTAATTCAGGACCTTGATAAATAACTCAAGTTAGAGAATACCTACGGATTATGAGTACTGTAAAGCTAGTTATAACACAGACACTACCAGGACACTTGCCTATGGATATCAGAACCGTAGCATGGGGAAAGCTTTCACCATTTGCAACAAGTAAGGCCAATGTGGGCTAATACCAAGGGAGCAGAACCCCGAAAAGCTGAACAGGTCACTAAGAACCTTTCCTTCCCTTCCCAGTCTGTCCTTACTCCCAGCCACAGGCAAACAGAAATGCAAAGATGAGTAACACTCAGCATGCTCAGAGACCTAACCAGGGAATGCATGCACTGGTTTCTAAGAATGCTCACTTACTTACATCTTAAATTGAAGCTGAGTAGGAGTGCTATTAATTTAGGTAGCATAAGCCTTTATCTTTTTCTTCTCTTCTTTTTTTCTTACTCAAAGAGTAGGGGAAATGTCCATAAGAGACCATGAAACACTTTAAAAAGTCATCTCATGGTTGAAGAAGTTTCATTTTCAATCAAATATAGGGAAATTCCACAAAATCATAATTTTCTTTATTCTAGACTTTCCATTGGTCACTATTCTATTAACCATGTTTACTAAACACATGCCCCTGGATAAATAGCTGTCATTCTTGACAAGCAATCCACATCTCTTTCTAATACAAAAGTATCTTTGAACTATTTCTATTTTTACTTTAACTGAATGTAACATAGTTTAAATAAACATCTAAAATAATAATGGAAAATTATAACTTTCATATACAAGGGTTTTTTTTTTCAGTGATAAAATTATATTCTTGGAGCAGCAAAAATAATTTAATTGTCCAAATATGTATTCAAGGTCATTCAAGCATCTGGTAAGACTTTAAAAGCAGGAAAACATCAATCAACTAAGCATGTAGGTATGATCAGAAATGCCAAGTGGCTCCACTATCATCACAGAGGAAAGATAATAAGTTAAATGTTTAGCTCTCTAGCTTTTGGAATAGTGCTATATTTTATGGTTCTTAATATAGTTCTTAGAGACCTTCATTCTCCTAAAACTACCATAATAGCATATGCCACTAACTAGAGATGCAATTTCAGGTAAGAAAACAGAAAAGGAGATGCCCTGCACCCGCTACAGCCCCATTACTCCATACAACCTTCCTCTGGGCCACATATAATCTTAAGAATTTTTATTTTCTGTCTTCTATTGACTCATATCCCTGCTAAACAAGTTCATCCTTAGAGTCTCTATACAGATGACATACTGCAATTCCCAGGACATCGCATAGCACCATGACCAACAAGGGCAAACAGATGGCAGTATCATCCAAAATAGACAGGGAAGGTGAGGTGTGGGGAGAAGCATGAAACACAGATCAAAGATAAATTTGTTTTCATGTTCAAAAGTAATAAATTTTATCTACTGAGTATGAAATTATTATGTATTTGAAGTTACTAAGACCAGAAGAAAGGTTGTGAGGTTTAGCTGTAAACTCATGGAACTCATTTCAATCCATTTATCAAATTCTAGTTTTATCTTCACCAAATTAACAAATTAATATTAGTACTTCCCATTTTTCTCATTGAGGACACTAGGGCCTGATACTTTTACACATTCTGGCTGTGTACTGAGAACTTGTGAGAATATGTCATATCCAACCATAGGAAGAGGGCAGAGTTAATGGAACACACTTGATAAGCTTGATAAAGGGGCTTCTTCCTCTCCACTAAGCACATCATATGCATTCAAACAGCATAATACTGACCAGCACTAAAGTTTCTAAGGTCTAAAGTTCATATCATCACTCCTGTCCCTATGATATTAAAAGAGACAATTATTCACATCTAAAAGATAGCCAGGGGTTAAGGTCTCAGACAGCAAGCAGTGTTAGGAAATATACCAAATGGTAGTTCAGATGTCCCCATGCAGAGTAAGACATAAGCCTATAGCATAGCTATGTATGCTAGGATATAATTCAGTATCAGATTCAGATAGGTTTACTAAGCAATGGTCAGTTTCAAAGACTAGATTCAAGTATAACCTGAAACACACAAGATGTCATTTACCACTTTCCTATATTCTCAGCCTCTTCTAACCTCTACTGGTTTATCTATTTTAGTTACTGAGTCTCATGTAAGATTTATAAAGGAAGAACCCACGCTATGAAAACCACTCATTTGAAGCTACACAGAAAAAGCACAAATGTAATTCAAAACCTGGCCAGACTGGAGGCATCTTTGTCATATCTGGAATTCCCCACTCTTGGGCAGCCTCAGTTTGTACTGTGCATAGGAAATACCATATCTCTAAGCAACACTAGGAAGGTAACGGCTCAGTCAATCATGGATTTCTTAATTTAGCCACATGATCTAACCAATAAAAAGATCACAAGATAATAAAGATCATTCTTGAATCAAGCAACACAGTCACAAAGTCTGCATCCCTTCCAGATTTACATAATCAAATGTTGTCACTATGGTCTTTCAATTGCCTAATGAGCACTCTGATATCAAAAGAGAACTTTCCCATTAAAGTCACCTCTGTCACTATCACATTAGGGCCTTCAGAACAATATGCAAGATATAAATATAAACACTAAAAGGAACACTCTCCCACAGTGATTACTGGCCATCAGTATCTACCAAAACCATTAAGGGATGGAACTTTTAACGGAAGTGCTGGCATAGTCTCCAGAGTGGTAGAGAAACAAGCCAAATTGTACTTTTACAATCCCTGTCTTCCCATATGTTGAAGCATCCTCCTCCCTGAAGGGAAGAGGAAGGTTCACAAGACTCAGGAAGCCCCTGCAGTTCACAAGATTCCTAAGTCATCCCCTCCAACACACTTTCACCCTAGGGTTATACAAGCAGTGACAACTGCCAGAGAGGAGGCTCCCCTTGGCTCTGACACCTACAAGTTGTGCAGGGAACTCAAGGAATGCAGCTTCCATGAGTCATCACCCACTCTGGGGTGGGGCTTTCTGTGGTATGGATTCCTCTGAGTCACCAATGCTGCTCTAAGTAATCCCTCACCTATGTTCCTGTGTGCAGCCCTAATGAACTCAGTGGCTCACCAAGCTACACTTGGGTGGAGCCGTTTCTCTGCTCTGCTGCCGCTGTTCTATCTGGGATGAATAATTGTTCTCTTCTCCCCAGGCAAAGTCGAACAACTCTGGGAGTTAATACTGTTTCCCCGGTTTGGCACCCTTTCAGCAGCCAGATGTGGCTGATGGCAAAGCAAGGGCTACTCAGAGCTTGTCAGACTGAGGTACCAGCTCTAGTGACAGACACAAGTGTGGCCTTGCTCTCCTGGGATTAAGCCAGGCCAACCAGAATAAGCTGGTCCCACAGAGACCAACAAGGTGGAGTAAAGCACAGCACCTAAGGTTGGGTCAGTAGATGATTCACGGAAAATGAGTGGATTAGAGTGCCAAATAGGTGGTGTTTCTCACCCGTACTGCTGTACCCAACATTGTTTTTTATTTATATTTTCATATTTCCTTACTATATTTGCTGTGGAGAGAGGGGCGTGTGTATGTACAAAAGTCAGAGAACTATTGGTGGGAGCTGGCTCTCTCCTTCCCCTATGTTTGTCCCTAGGTCTGAACTAAGGCTATCAGGTTGGCAGTGAGGGCCTTTACTGCTGGGCCATCTCATCCAGCCAATATGCTTTCCTAAGGAAAGATATAAATGATGAGATCTTTTCATGCTGTACTGGACCTTCAATAATCTTTCTTTCTTTTTAAATATTCTTAGCCATCCAAAAAACTAGTACTTGCTTGGAGCAGATAGTAGGCTTTCAGAGATCCTATCCTGTCTTCCCTCTATAAAAAGGTGCATTTGATCTAATGCTAACCCTTGAGTATCTCAGAAGCATCTGGGAGAGTAGTTAGGAGTTTAAATGAGAGCACCCTGTTGAGTGGAAGATGGCACTCTTGGAGCCCTATGGTTGCTGGTTGAAAAATCAGTACCAGGAGTTGTGCTTCCATTTGGTCAGTTATTGGCCAGGGAGGCCCTAAGCCCCACAAACTATACAATCGATTGCTACTGCTATTGGTTACATGCCAGAACTAGAAATAAAACCCCATGCTGATGACACTACGGGCTTTGACTCAGCCATGGAGGGATCAGACTAGGACTGTGATGGAAGTCCCCTGCCTGTTGGCTGACTTGTGTGGTAGGGGCTGTCATTGACAGTGTTGTTCAGTATGGACTCTCTGAGCTGTACCACCATGCCAGGTAAGATGTGCTAACAGGAGTAATAGTGCATTGCACAACTGTCATGGGTGCAACCAACTGCCTTCTGACTGGATTTAAGTCCCTTTACATCAGACGGAACTTGTAATCTGCTACTATATTCTAAGGCAAAAGCCCATAGCTAGGGAGATAATAGGCCCCAATGTGGGGGGAAAACAAAACAAAACTGCTGTTTTGTTGAACAGATATGATGTGCCTGTCCAATTACCTTCTTAATATTTGTATTTGCAACCACAGGTTACTGCTGTCAGCCTAGATGACTCATCAAAAGAAACTTCTTTCTTGCAACAGGCAGTGTTTAGTGCAGATTCATAGCCAGTGAAGCTTATGAGAGGAGATGAGTGCTGCTGTAGCACAGCAGCCCAATGTTCAGTGATAGGTGGAATAATCAGATACACCTATCACCCCTTCCACGTCTCAGAGAATTTGGAGTGAGTAAGAGGAAGCAAAACCATTGAGCTGGAGGAAGAAGTAGAACAATGTGTAGCTCTTTCCTTCCCACCAAAGTATTATTATTTCCAACTGGGACAGAGGAGGGAGGTTAAGACTCAGAAAACAAATGAAATGCAAAAGGTCCAGGAAACTCTTGAAACTTAGACTCACATAATCCTGGGGGAATATGTCAACAGTAACAACTGCCCTCCACAGCAGGCTGACCTAGCTGAAAGATACACAGAGAGCACCAGGGATGCAGCTTTCCTAAGTGCTTGGGTGGGGCTTTTCTCTAATACAACTGCCCAAGTCCTCCTACTCCTCTAAGCAATCTCTCACCTTATATGTCCCCTAAGGAACTCCAACAAACACACTACCTCTCTAAGCTAGGATCCTTTCTTGGGTCTGTCATTGGTGCCCTAGTTCAGGTAAATGTTTACCTCTCCCTGGAAAAATTAGACAACACCACACCTGTACTGTCTGCATCAAAGCAGACATACCTAACCAGCAGATGGTAGGGAAGAGCTGAACTACAGGGCTGCTGATACTGTCACCAGAGGAACCTTGTCCTTCCTACCAAGCACCTAGGTTCTAGTTCAAGAACACTGAAGTAAAACTCCAAAGATCAAAGATCAAATGGCCAGCACTGGATTAAAAATAGTTGAATAAAACAAAAAAAGCAAGGGAGCAGAGTTGAGGGTAGAAAAAAAAATGAGACAAATTAGGCAGATCATCAACAAAAAGAAAATTCCTAAAGCCCTAAAGTACAATCACACCACTCTCAGTTTGGTACAAAATCCAACCTAAACAACTGGCCTGTTTTCCTGATTAGCCTAGGTAGCTCCCCAAACAGGGGGATGAGACACCATCACAATACCCAAACTCTCTGGGCAAGCAGGACTTACTGTGGAACAACCTAGGTGGATGACCATCTTCCTTCTCATAGTTAGCATGTCAGACCATGAGTTGGTTCTTTCTTATCTCCTCTCACTTCCCAGAAGCTGCCTTGTCTTTGATTGTGATTTACCTACATCCTGATGCTGCTAGGTGTTTCTCCCAGACCTGAATGTCTCTAACTCTAACTAAAAAATCTAATTCTAATAACTTCTTCATTGACTGGGTTCAAACCTTGAGAGTTACCTACTACAATCACCCTTGTGGACGACAGCTATGCAGAGAAACCTTCTTTATTACTTAGAGGACAGTGATTTCATGTTTGCTTCATTCAGTGATTTCCCTACCATCAAGAAAAATAGGCCAGCAACCTCAAAATTCACTGCAGTGCTGTTCACAGCAGCCACAAATGAAAACAACATGCACATCCATGTAAGTAGATAAGCTAAAAAGTAGATAAAAAGAATGCAGTGCATTCACACTGTGGAATACTATCCATCCATAAAAAAGAATGGAGTCCTGGTCAGAAAGGCATGGTTGGATATCGAATTTACTTTTAAAGGACAATTACTAGTTTTAAATACTTTACATTGGACTGGATTTTTATACATTGTATACAAATTACATATACTGAAATTGATATTGTTAGAAAATGTTGTACGTATATTTCAACAGCAAGCCAGCTGTTGTGCAGGCAAGCTGCACAGTTTCATTTGTGGAGCCTGATAAAGTTTCTCTCAGAAGCTGAGAACATAGTAGTGGATATTGGGGAAGTAGGAGCAAGAGAGAGCTATGGGTAAAGGTTGATCAATAGTTATTACTATAGTTGGAACTTCTAATATGCATTTTATTGCATAGAAATTAATATCTTAATTTCAAGAAAATAGTTTATATCCACCATAAAAAATTATAAATTTAAGGTAATTGATATTTTTAAATTAATTTAAGCACTGTGTGTGTGTGTGTGTGTGTGTGTGTGTGTGTGTGTGTGTGTGTGTGTGTGTTGCGGGAGTTGAGAGAATATTTCCTCATTATGACTTTTTGTTTTTATGGATTTCTTCTAGATTTTAACTTAAAAATTTTAATGAGACATTAAATAAATGTCATTTACAGAGAACACTGATCAATGTCAAGAGTTGACAGCTGCCCTCCTTTTAGAACGCTTCAGGAGACCTCACTGCCAACAATGACTTCTCCCTAGGCAGCTATGGCCCAATCATCCTGGCATGGGTTGACAGGCAAATGGTATTACTCACACTCACTAATGAGCAATAGCTCTTTGCCCAGTGTGTGCAATTAAAGCTTTGAGATTAAAACTGTCCACATCTGTCTGCTAACACATCAGGAACTATCTAAAGACACATTTTTCATGTTCCTTGTTGAATATGATTTATTACACCTTAGTCAATTTTCAGATTAAATCTTTGAGATAATTCTTTCAGTTAATTATGAAGACACCTTTCAACCAATTCTTATACACAGCAAAATCAATCTGGGAAAAGGCATTCTCACAAGGAAAAGTGAGGAATCATAACATGAAAAGAAATTCCAGCTCACTTTTGTATGGCTACTCCAAGTAAATTCTGGAGATTTGTAGGGTAGACTTAATGTCTAATAAAGCAATCCTTCTCCATAGTACCAAACTACCTATGCAAATGCTAGCATTGACCTACTTCAGGAAATGTTTCTCAGTTAACAACAATAACAAGTTATTCACTGTGTGGCTCTCTCTCTTTAAATATAACACACCAAATCTCACTCACCCTTAACCAGTCATCACTTCTCTATAATTATACTTGTCAGTGTGGTCTGTATGCCTACATGATGACATGTGATAAAAGACTCTGTTTCTCTAAAGAAATCAACAATAAATATGTTTGAAATTCTATAGTAGGTGGCATCTATCATTCATCAACTGGTATCAAATTAATGTACACTGATCTTATTCTTCTAATATTAATGATGTCATGGAATCCAATGACACTCACCCACCTATGTCAAGTTATGCCTTACTGCTATCCTCTCATGTACTAAACTGCTGTGTGTACTCAATGACTTACAGAGACAGTTCAGCTAGGAAGTGTATATCTGACGGCAAAAGGTGTAGGCTCCATAACTGTCTCTGAGCACCTCCTATGAGTTGGAGTTCATATTAGCACTCCAATGTAGATCTCAAAACAGTCACTGGTATTATAATAGTATTTATTATGAGTGTTGGACAATAACTCAGTATTTTTACCCTCAAAACTTGAGTAACCATTATACAACCCCAAATATGATCAAATTAATTACCAAGAAATGTGAAAACGAAGTGCTTTCTTTTCCTTTAAAGTATTTTACTCATTTTAAAGTTTATCCACATTACTAAATAACATATGGTGTTGATCACCACAGATGAAGTACATCCAGCACTAAGAAAAAGCAATAATATTTAAAAGTACCTTGTTTCATACATGGGAGGCAAGTTTAGACCTAGAGCTATCCATGAAGCCTTCCCTTAAGACCCTGTCAACTGAAGCTAGATGCCACACGCAAACTTAAGGACAACAGAGCATTCATCAGAAGGATCTAAATCAAATGACTTTCTTTCTTCTTACACCGAAGGAGCACAAGGTAAGACTATAGAAACCATTCTAAGAAACACAGTTTGTTTTGATGAGAACTCTGGAGCCCAGTCTGTGCATTTTTAGGTCTTTGGGCTGTACGCAACATTTCATGAATGTACATACTTCTTCCTACCAAAAGCACCTTTCTCTCCACATTGTAAAAATATGGTCAAAAACAAGAAACTAGAGAGAAACATAAAATGTTTCCTCAACACTAATTTAACATTATCCTGATATGACCCATCAGTGAGGAAACACTCAGCTTTGGAGAAAAATACCATCAAGTAAGATGCTGCCACAACAGGCCTGTGAGCATTAAAGTACTGTGAGACAGACCCACTCCCCAATGTCATCTCTCCGTGCCATTGTGACAGACTCAAAATAGAGGTTAAGAAGATTAAATTAGACTACCTGCAAGGCCACTCTCAACTGTTATAAACTGACATGTTATTTGTTCTCATAGATATTTTAAGTTTAGTGAGAGTATGGCCACATCTTGTTTTTCTTTTAAAATTGTCCCCAAATTGCTGATGTGCCTTGAATATCTTAAGCAGAACATAATACTTTTTAAACATTTGAACAAACAAGGTACAGTTATACAAATCCATTAAGAGTGAGACAAACACTACCAGTTCACCACAGGTACACAGAGGCCTGCTGGATATGGCTTATAGACCAAATCTCCACTTCTGGCCCTTTTTAGGGGAAGGAGGTAAATGAACAAATTAAATGGCACAACACAGGAAGGACAGAATGTGACAGTATTATCACAAGGTACGCATTTATATACAACTTTTAAACCAGGGAACAGGGCAGTACTGAGTAGAGATGGAATAAACCAACAGAAGCCGAGCCGGTCAGGACCGAGTAAGGTTGAGGTTAGTGGCAACAGCATGTGTGTGGTTTCCAGGAAACCTTCAGTAAGACTGCTGTTAGCCCTAGCCCCGCACCTTGCCCAGCCCAGTGTGCTGCTTCTTCCTCCAGCTCCCGCCTGGCCTGGCTCAGAGCAGCACTGCCCTGCTCCCAGGGGTGCAGTGGCCCAGCCTGAACTCACCTTGGCAGTGAAGGGGCCAGAAGTTTAAAACCTGTTAATGCATCATGGCAAAAGTTCAATGAACACGCACACTTCACATACTCACGCTCCAGAGCAAGAAAACACACAACCAGTAAGACAATCTCTACACAAAACACCCTCAGGGAAAGCAAAGACAGAATTTTAACCCCCATTATTACCACAGAGGTAAGAACAGAGCAGTGGTGTTGCTGCACCACAAAACTTCAGCTAATGGATCAAAGTTCCGAAAGTAATCATGGCGTCACCTACTTTAACTGCCATTATCTGCCCACTTGGTTTGTGGACCATTTTGTTGACAGAACCATAAGCTCCTCGTCCAATTTCTCCAAGGTCTTTCAAGTCCTCTGCAGTGAAATCCCAGTGTTGTTCAGGGGAGATCTTCAGTTTTCCTGATGACTCAATGCTGTGTGTTCTCAGTCTCTCTCTGTTAAAATATTGGGAAGCAATTTTTCCACATTTTAAATAGGTTTCAACTTTTTTCTTTTAGCTAGCACTGAGTACAGTGTGGGAGAGCTCATCAGCTCATAAGGACCCAAGCAGCATGATCTCCAGTTCTGGAGCCCTTTGTATCATCTTGCTTTCTACACACTGAATTTTGGCAAAATATATTTAGGTATCCCAAAGGCACAGCTTCAAAGACATTCATATAACCCAATCTCCTTTTGATGATGAAACTGTCTTCCAGTTTGGAATACTCAACAGTAGACCCTTTTCCAGCCTGCAAGACTGTATTACCAAGCAAGAGGTGCAGAGTTGAGAATTCATTTCTACAAAGTGCTTACCCTATCATATCCTCTAGCTGGTAAAGCTGTTTACAAAATTTGCTGTGCCTGAGGATAGCCTGACCTACTGTTCCAAACTCCAAAGCCCAGGAAGCAGCCTACAGCAGTTAAAGCAGAGTGTGTGGGATAAACTGGAAGCAGCATTTCTAAGTATTCCCCAGTGGTTTTAGCAACATGTAGGAATGAGTACTTTAATATACTATCCTGTTATTATTAACACTGTGCTGGAATGGGGAAGAGACAAACTAATTGCCAGCTAACTAAAAGGAGGTCTGTACTGTCTTATTCAAACCTTTCAACCTCTGTTCAACAGCTGGAGTAATGGGTTGAAAAGGTTACTAGAAAAAGCAGAGGTCACATTGCATTAAACACCACACCCAAATCCCAGCACAGAAACCACAGTTTCCTTTCTCCTGTCCCTCTCCCCACATGTGAGGACAAGCTATGTCAACCAAGAAAGTGCAACATGTACAGACAACTGAGTATCAACTAACTAGCATTCAATTTCATACTAAATGACCAGAACCTGTTTCAAAGTCTAACCTCGTCATGGAGCAAGAAAGGTTTAGGGGCTCAGTTATCTATTTTGTTATAGCAGAACTCTGAAATGGCTCCTGCATTTTGTAGATATTGTTTCCTCTGGCTAATTCTAGGGGTCTCAAAAACTTTAAAATGATAAAAATCTTTTTTTCCCAAATAGCTATACTGGCTAATGTTAATAATAACCAAGATTCAAGGGTATAGTTAAAAGCTTTGTATATTTTATCTAAATGACTTAGGGAAGCCATGCTCCAAATCAGAGGGCCTCGAAGGCTTGGCTCCCCAAACAGAGGCTTCCACTCACACAAGTGCTTTTTACTTCCACCCTGCCTTGGCAAGGCTAGCTTCCAATGACAGAAGCCCAGAAGCAGGGGCCAAGTGACCACTTCAGTCCTGATGAAACCAGCACTGATCTCTGAAGAGGAGAAATACATTCAGGCGATAACAAAGAGATTTTTCTCAGGAATCTTTCTCCTCAAGCAGAGTAAGACAGGAAATACTCTAACATAAAGAAATTACATTTATAATGACCACTGCTCTATAATCATTGGTAATACCAGCTCGATGGCTCATTTTAATCATTGATGATGCACAGCACTGGCCTAACAGCGTAGCTAGAAAAAGTTAATTGAAATTACTTGTAAATTGGAAGCAATATTTTAAATAATTGCTAACATGAGGGCCACATGGTTCCCAACACCTTTTCCCTCTTGGCCTCAAGCTGTTTTCAGGTTTCTCTTTTTGGAGGGTCCGATTTGTGACTTACTTTGAACCAACAGAATATGGTAGAGATCAAGGGATACCACTTCATGGCTGCATGATATCACATGCTTATGCTACCATCCTTGAGAATGGAAATGAATGAACCACTCTTATAGAAAAGCATGGAATATCAACAGGCATAATGCTCTATAATTTTAAGGGCAAATTTTAGCATTATGGAATCTCTCTGATAACAGTTTAGCTTACTTTAGTCAACTATATAGTTTTGAGATTAACCCCTATTTTCTTTTTGAAAGTGAATAGTTAAATAGTTAAGAGATACAAAATATCTCATTAAGCTAATAAAATGCCCCAAATTGAGTAAGCCACCAGACATTCAACTTTTTGCACATACTACAGAATCACAGGGAACATTCCATGATTATAACATCACCACACCATATTCTTACAACCTTCACTCACACTGGGCCAACAACCTTTCCAGGAAAACTAAACCTTTAGCAGCTTCCACGTCAAAAACCCAATCTTAATGGTTCCCAAAGAATAATAAGTATAGCACTAGCTTAGAAACCTGCCTGAACCCAACCATGAATTCCAGCTGTCAGTCAATTTCTGCCCTAAACTACCTTAGAGGATGTGGTAGTTTGAATGACAATGGCCTCCATAGGCTCATATATTTGCATGTTTGATTTCCAGTTGTTGAGACTTTTTTGAGAAGGATTAGGGGGTGTGACCTTGTTGAAATGAGTGTGGCCTTAATGGAGACTGTGGGTCAATACAAGTGAGGTGTCAAAAGCCCAAATCAGGCCCAGTCTTTCTCTCTGTCCTGCCTGTGGATCAGGATATAAGCCCTTAGCTACTGATCTAGCACCACGCCTGCCTGCCTCCATGCCCCTCACCATGATGGTCATGGACTGACCCTCTGAAACTGTATGTAAGTCACCAAGCAAATGCTTTACTTTATAAATAGCCTTGGTCATGGTTTTTCCTCACAGGAATAGGGCAGTACTAAGACAGGGGACTAGGAAAGAAAGTCTACAAACAACAGAAAGCACATCTATTGGGAAGCTTGGCAAGGGGGCCAGCATAAAGGCTCAGTAGGTAAAGACACTTGCTGCTAAGCCCAACTACCCTGGTTTAATCCCTAGAGCACACATAGGAAGGAGAAAACTGACTTCCACAGGTTGTGCTCTGACCTCAAAAAGCATGTCATGGCATGTATCCATGTACACACACACACACACACACACACACACACACACACACACACACTCACACACACGAAAAAAATGTAAGAAAAAAAACAAACAAAAATGTTAAGTTTATACGCCTATTATTTCACTCTTGAAGAGGAAGAAGGTACTGACTCTCTAAGATACACCCCCTTTCTTGAGAAAACAAAAACTAAAACTAAACTGTTTTATCAAAAAAAAAAAAAAAAAAAAAAAAAATCTCCCCAATAGCCTTTATGTTCTCTTCATAGTTTTCTACAGATCACCTAAGCTGCCTTCAGTGAATAATCCAACATGTCCCAACTGCAAGCCCTTTATTAGCAAGCTGGGAAACACAGCCAGAGTATGTGGCAGATGTAACTGCCATGCTGCCCAGCACCCATTCCCCTCTCCATCCTTCCTACATGAGGCCGTAATGCTTTATGTCCTGACTGCTTATGAACTAAATTGTGTTCCCTCTCAAAACTCACATACGAAAGAATCCCTGGTGTGACTGTATTGTAGACAGGGTCTCTAAAGAGATAACTAAGGTTAAAGGAAGGTTAATAAAGGTGGGGCCTATTCCAAACAAGACTGGTGATCTTGTAAGAGAAGATACTAGAGAGCTTGCTTCATTCCCACATGCACGAAGAAAAGAGGTCCTGCCCCGGCCAGCGGGGTTTCAACAGGGGCGACCCACCTGTGGGAGCGAATGAAAGAACAGAGGGCACGAGAGACGACAGCAAGACAGTATTCTGATCAAGCCGCCAATCTTTATTTTCCTCCGCATGGCTTATATACCATAAGAGGGGAAGGGGCAGGAAGGAGGGAAGGGGAAGGGACGTGGAAGGCATGCAGAATGTGGAAGACGTGCAGGTTGTGCAACTGCAAGAAGTCTGCTAAGGTAACTGGTCAGGAGCCATTTGTTCTGTTGCTAGGCTACCTGACCATGGAATGTTCTTATCTTTGGGAGCCTCCTAGCAAACAGGTGTTACTGCTCTGGGGGAGGGCGGTGGCCTTATGACTTGTTCTCTGGCTTAGCTAGTACTTTCCATGGTTCATGTTTGGTTCCTGAAATCTTGGTCCCTAACAAGGTCCTATGAGCAGCCAATGAGGTGGTGCCACCTGGAAGCCCTGGGAAGAGACCGCAGAATGGAACTATATATTGCTAGTAACTTGATCTTGGACTCTCCACCTTTCACAACTGTGAGCAATGGTTTCTGCTATCTAAGCCACATAGTCAATGGTTTTAGTTTTTAAGCAGGCCAATCTAAGATACCAACAACCCTTGCAATTACAAGTGATAAATAGGAACACAGCACTTAAAAGGAGTTGATGCAACCCCCTCCCCTCCTCTTTGTTGCTCCAGGCTCCTTCAAGGCCTGAATGGAAAGAGTATCTTGAGAATGACAGGGTGACCACAAAAGCACTCTAGACTTCACCCGTGACAACACTACATGAGCCCTAGACTATTCTAAATGATTCTATGGAAAGGGGAAGGAAACTCTGAGGCTTATGCCATTGTCCCTGTACTTAATTCTTGTATGCACACAAATTTACTCTGAACTTATTAATAAAGTCCCTAATGTTTTCTATCTCCCAGTGAGTCTCAAGAGAGGAAGAATCCCATATCCCCAGCATCTGGCACGAGAGGGGACAGATCAGCAGGAAAGTTTACTAACCATATTGCTGGCAGACAACCCCAAACATATTCAAACCCACAACAATTCTGGCCAAAAGCTCTGCCTTAAAAGGAATCCTCAATTCAAGTATCTCTGGTTTCTTCAAGACCTAAGTCTTAAGTCTAATGGTTCTTGGTTCCTAAAGAAAACATATACATATTCACATAGAGAAAAACTGACACACTTCATAAAGGTTGGAGAACATATAAGGTTGTAAGTAGGACATTTGATACTGAGCTGAAATCCTTTCAATACAGGCCTCTGTGCATCAATGCACAGAGATTAAAGTCTGAAATCTCAGGCTTACCTTGTCACATGAAAATCTACAAACTGTCCCTTTTGATCCTACAAATTTGTACTGAACTCTTTTCAGATTATTTAGATTTTGGACAGATACAGCCAACTTGTCCATTTATTATTTAACACTGTGTCTACGATAGCTATCATCTTTTCACTGACCCACACAGAATCTAAATTTCCCAAAGTCTACAGATTTAAAAAAACAAAGAACTGTAACATTACATTATAGAACAATAATCAGACCAAACCTTGAGAAAAGTTGTATTTCTTTGCTTGCCTGCTTGCTTGGTGGCTTGCTTGCTTGCTTGTTTTTTTGAGACAGGGGTTCTCTGGGTAACCTCAGCTATCCTAGAACTGCTCTATAGACCAGTTCAAGGCTGACCTTGAACTCATAGACATCTGCCTCCTTCTGCCTCTCACATTCTGGGATTAAAGGCATACACCACCACTGCCAGGCAAAAAGTTGTATTTCTATCCCACATGACTGATAAAGCTACCTAGGGATTTCTATATAGGTGGGTAGATTTCATGTTGTTTTCTATGTAAATGGGTAGATGTCACATTGCTTGTTTTATTTTAAATGCAGTGACACAACCAAGAAGTGACAGTCGGCTCCAGCCATGCTTGAAACTTCATGCTTGCCCTTTGTTAATACTGTAGTGGTGTCTGCTTTGCAAACTCAGCGGCAAGACAGGCTTCTGAGCCACTCCTGTCTAACCAGACCGCCTAAGCCAACACCCTTGCCAAGGCTGTAGAGGTAGAGAAGGAAAACCTCACTCACAATTCAGAAAGAAAACACTTTCTGTTTGTACTTTTCTATACAGCATGTATAAATAACAAAAACTAGTTTACAGAACTTCCACTAAAATATTTTAACATGGCAGTCATCAAATAGCCACCTCATTTTGGTCAAGGCTACACAGCATGCTTGCATGGACTTGCCAGAATCCACAGCACCCACCGGTTAAGAGCACACTGCCTTGTATTCTAATTTGAAACAATACTAAGATGAAGTAACTTTCCCCTCATTTTTTGAGGCAGGGGCTATACAGACTGAGCTGGTCTCAAACTCTTGCCTCAGCTCCACAGGTATTGGGGTTTCAGGCATACACCACCAGTGCTGGCTTGAGGTTCTCTCTAACCGCACATTACCATGCACTTGTGCACTTGAACAGTTCTGCTCCTGCTGATAAGCATTTCTTATTCTGTTAACTGCCTGAAAGAGCACCACTGAGACTCACTAGTCCAGGTGTCTGTTTTGTCGTTGGTGCTCTGCCTAACAAGTTCTTTATCAAGAACCATAAATCCTGTCTGTCCTAAGTGTTTCACTGACTTGTTTACCTTCTCAATGAACTCAAGGTATTTATGTAAAAATTCAGTTATTTATGTTTTGAAATCAGCTACTCATTCATCCAAACCTAGTCTCACATTTTGATTTTTCAGTCTCATATTTTATAAGTTACATTTCTTTAAAATTTTTTAATATTTTTTTTATATATGAGTGCTTTGCCTGCATGTATATAGGTGCACAACGGGCATGCCTAGTGTCCAGTGGCCAGATGAGGGTATCAGATCCCCTAAAACTGGAGTTATGAACAGTTACAAGCTACCATGTGGGTGCTGGGAATTGAATCCAGGTCCTCTGCAAGGGCAGCAAGTGCCGTTAACCACTGAGCCATCTCTCTAACCCCTACAAATTCATTTTTTAACATTATATTAAAAAAAAAGATCTAGTCATTGCTAGGGGTGAGAGAAGGAAACTATTTTGAATCTTGAGAAATCTTACTGAGAGATAATTGTTTTCTATCTACTCCTACAAATCCTGTTCCCCTATCTGTATCAGTGTAGTACCAAGTTTCTCATTACAGAGTATGGAGAGAAGGATGACTCTCACAACAGAAAAGACAGGCACAAAAGAATTTTGAAGACACTGGGCATCAGGCATAGGTGGTAGTGGACCCCGAGAGACAAAAAATCTGCTACTGCCCTTAGCTGCTGCCTGGAGTACTCAGACTGCTGCAGGAAAAGGAGATCCAGGAAGGTTTGGCAGTATCCTTGTGTTGAGGACATGGATCTGGGAGTGTAGGTAAACCAAGGCAACAAGAATTAGCAAAGCAAGGTACACAGAAAAAGCATCTCATGGACATGCAGAGCCTCCTCATTCCGCATCAGTCCATGTGAGGAATGACACAAGTCCCCGGGGCCTGGGGTAGTCACGAGAATCCCACTGCTCCAGTGCCAATTCTCCCACCTCTAGTCTGCTTGCTCTTTATAGCAATCAACTCTAAACTGACAGCGGAGCATTCTAAAGCATAAATCCTGGTAAAACGAACATCAATCAATCACTGCCACTACGATCTTCTCCTTCCACCTACAATGCTTTACCCATGATGACCTACTTTCCCAGATGGATGTGCCGGCATCCTTTTCTCCCCCATGAAGAAAAGAACTGTTATTGTTTGCCAAGAGAAAAGATAAAAGGGGACTTGAGACAGGGCAGAGGGGCCACCCTTCCACAGGCAGTCTCTGCTTGAGGAGAAAACCTGGACAGAATTTTATTTTGGTAGCATCCTAACGAGCACAGCTGCCAATGAGAGGTCAGCTGAGAAGTAGGTGTGCTGGTACACACCTGTAAGTACACACCAGGGGGTTGAGGTAGAAAGAACACAGATTCCAGCCCTGCCTAGGACAGACAAGACCTGTCCCAGGAGGACTAAAGAGTTTAGCATAGCCATAATCTATAATAAAGCAGCTTAATCTAATCCAGACTGACGTCATTCTATTTTCTTATCATATTTCTTACCACACACTAATGAAATAAATAAAACTGTTACTGCATTCACAAGAATTTTTATATTTCCAGAAAACTATTTAGGCTTAAGTATATAATTCAACCACATCATAAATGTTTTGATAAAGTGAAAAAATTATATATTCCCATGGTCTTCTACCAACTCAACTTGGCATCCAATATGAACATATTTATAAACTAAAGAATTCAAATAGAAAAAAAGACTTCATTTCATTTGATCTTTTCTCTCTGGGAAACTCTCCCTAGAAATACTGGACTAGGCTTCATGTTTCTTCACTGCATCTATGAATGGAATCAGAACACACTAGTCCTTAGCAGATACTTGATCTATAATCCAACACTATCCAAAATTATGGGGTGGTCATTTAGTACTTCCTACTTGTAAATCTTAACTTGGGTCTCCTGCTAATCATCTTTGCTTAATTCTAATGATCACCTCCACAGTTTCATTTAAGGCTATATATAAGATATATTATATATATATGATATAGATATAAGATATAGATATATAGATATATATAGGGCTATATAGAGAGAAAGATAAGGCTATAGGCATTAGCCTATCAAAATAAATGCAGGAGGGTTTTCTCTCTAGGGCAGCATCCACACTGGAACCCTAGTTTGACGCTTCACCATATATATTCATTCCTTTTCAAACATGAACCCAAATATAGTGATTGAGATTTCCAGGGACAACAAGGACAGACACCATTATCTTAACTGTGGCTCACGAATGTGCCCATTTAGGAAGAAAGAAGCACTGCAGGCCTTCCAGCCTCAGCAGGTTACTCAGACACTCCCACAGTAGAGACATCCCAGGGAAAGCCAAGCCTCAGGCTCTTGCACTGGTGTGTTCCTTTGACACCGCCATCTACCGTTTGCTTACTTGGTGCTTCTTCTGAATCAGTTTGTTTCCGATGGCATAGCCATGAGTCTCATCTCTCATAACTCAGATTCTTGCTTTGGTTCCCATTGTTTTTCATTAAAACTCCAAGTGTGTTTGTTACTGTTTGGAGTTTGAGAGATGAGAGTTGAGGAAAGACATGAAGAGATGAGAAGAGGACATATGAAGATTCTGGCACTGTCTTCCTAAGTCCCTGTGAATTCTGGTCCTCTCCCTCTAGAGCATCCTAGTGCTCATCTCATCTACACGGCTGTTCATACCACATGACCATGCTCTATGGTTTATATGGCCCCATACTTGAAGAGTGAGTACAGGATCTTTCCCAATAGTTCAAGCCTCCTGCAGAGTGTATTCATCACAGCTATCTAAAACTGACTAGCCTTAACACAGAATGTAGTATAAGGAAAAAAAATCCAGTTCTTCAATAATCCCTTGTACTCCCCAAAGACATGTCTATCAGAGCCTCAGAATGTCACCTTATCTTTACAAATCTATAGTACAATCACTGAGTATGGAGGCATATGTCTTTAATCTCTGTAATAGGTAGGCAGGGGATCTATGGGTTTGATACCAGTCTGGCCTACATAACAAGTTCCAGGCCAGCCTGAGTTCTGTGGTTAGATCCTGTCTTAAAATAAAATAGACAAACAAACAGAAAGACCTAGACTCTTGCTATTCATATACTTGTGTGACTTTTCAGACATTTCAAACAGGATGACTTTCCTTAAAAGGAGACAGAAAAGAAGAGAAGATGTAAAATGAAGACAAAGGCAGAGATTATAGATCCTCTGAGACATGGCCAGAAAAGCCTGAACTACCAAAAAGAGGAAGACAGGGAGGGAGCCTTCTCTAGAGCCTGCTTGAGCAGCATGGCCCAGTCACCACCTTAATTTTCCATTTCTGGTCTCTAGTACTGTGAAAGAATAAATTGCTATTGCTTTAAAAGACCCACTCTCACAATTAGTTATCACAGACATCAGAATATATTATCAACCTTTTCTGTACAGAACCAGAGAGTAACTACTTCAGGCTTCACAATACAATCTCTGCCGTAAACATGCTGCCAGACCATTGTGACTATGTACCAATTAAACTTCACTCACAAGATCAACCTAGCCAGGAGCTACAGCACACTGACTACATGACGTGAATGCTACCTGACTATCATTTAAGCACCTAAACCACTGTGTATTTTCCTAGATCCCTTTGCTCTTTTAAATTTCTAATCTTATACCATAAGAAAGCTGAATTATCTACTCAGATCCTACAGATTTATTTCCAGAATTTAATCTCATAATGCATGAGGTTTTTTCCCTTAAAAATCTTGCTCCAATACCAACAGGATTAGGGATGTTAGCCCTTTCTAGGCTTCTTATCATTTAGTAATGCACTAAGAAGGCAGCAGATCTCCTTACTAGTGTGTTGGGCGCCTCCCTTAGTTACTGTCTTTCAGCAGGTGATAGTAATTACCTTGATGGAGTTCATGCTCAAAACAGGAACCTGATTTCTCAAACATGCTAACACTTTTCTTTTGAAGAACAAAGCTGACCTTCCGTCGAGGCCCACCTCCCCGAGAGCCTTTCTCTGGCTCCTGAAGCAGAAGCGTGCTCCCCTGCTTCCTCACCACTCCTCTGAGAGCACTTACCTGACTCTCTCCCCACAGTCCCAAGCAGATCCTCCTTCCCAAACCACTCTTTCTTCCTGTCTTTAAACATGCCAGGATACACAAAATGCCTCAACAACACACACACACACACACACACACACACACACACACACACACACAACTGCCAATGTCCCTTAGATAAGAAAATAAACATGCACATATCCTGATCCACAGCAACTGCTCCTCCCTGCATACGCTGTGAAGCTCTCTAGATGAATACTGCTCTATGCATCCTTCTGCAATGCAGCTCTGTTAATTCCGGAAATTTCCACAGTAAACTCAGCCTGTCGGTTACCATGGAAACTGCCTGCTTCCTGGCATTACTAACAAAATGAGTGTCTTTCCCTAGACCTAAGAAACAGCAAAAGGAAAATCTGAAAAAAAGTCAACAAAAATTTGCTCAAACAATCCAATTTTAAGTATTTACATTCTAACATTTTTAGTCAGAAAGGTGTAAGAAGCTGGGTGCACTATAGGCCCCTATAACCCCAGCATTCAGGAGACTGCAGTAGGAGGTTGGAAGCCCTCAGCCAGTCTGGGCATGGTAGTGAGACCCTGTTTCTTGAAAGGATGGGAAGGAGGAGGAAGGGACAAACTAGAGAAACCTTCAGTAGTTGGGCCAATACTAATTTTTTTTAATATCTTTTTTTTTTTATTTTTTTTCTTTATTATTATGTGTTTTAAATTTTATACATCAGCCATGGGTTCCCCTGTCCTCCCCCCTCCCGCACCCACCCCCACCTTCCCTCCCAGCCCCTCCCCTCCATTCCCATGTCCTCCAGGATCAAGGCACCCCTGGGGATTCATTTAAACCTGGTAGATTCAGTACAGGCAGGTCCTGTCACCTCCTTCCAGACTGAGCAAAGTGTCCCTGTGTAAGCCCAAGGTTTCCAAACAGCCAGCTCATGCACTAAGGACAGATCCTGGTCCCACAGACTGGGTGTCTCCCAAACAGATCAAGCTATTCAACTGTCTCACTTATCCAGAGGGCCTGATCCAGCTGGGGGCTCCACAGCCTTTGGTTCATAATTCATGTGCTTTCATTCGTTTGGGCCAATACTAATTTAAGACGGAAAGATAAATGTTTCCTCATCAAGGAAAAAGTGATGTTTAAGAGGATAAGACAAACATTCCTGATTATATATTGCTGCTACAGCCAGTGTAGTTGCTAAGAGCTGGCCCTCTACCAACCATACCCAAAGCTTACCACTACAGTCCTTTCCCTGGGCTATATGTTTCCAACCCGTATCCCCACCACAGCACTTAAAATAGTACTTAAGGAATTCCACTAAAGACTCTCTTGGCATTACACATTGCTAACTGGTCCCTTCCCAACTGCTTCCTTGAAAAATGCTGGGCTGCTATATATCACACACAACCAGTTCATCTTCCACCTCTGAAGCACCTTTTCTTATTCTCTGCGTGTTCCTTAAGCTTCTACTACATTTCTTTGGAGTTTGGCCTTATGTACCATTCTCTCACCAAAATAAAGTCCTACCTTTTTACTAAGCAACTTTATTATCACTATCCTGACAAATCTCAGCTTCCTTTAAATCTCAATATAGTACCTACTTCTTATCAGGTCCATGGATGTGACCAGGTCACATCACACTCCTACCCACAAAGATACATTTGTTGCCATGATGGAGTGAAACCCTCTGAAAGGACAGATCAAAATCAATCCTCCCTCTTAATTATTGCTGTCACACACTTTGTCTCAGTGGAAAGTCCACTGTATATTTTGATAGCTGCTAAGTATTCCCACAAGAACATACATATGCACATTCTTGTAAGGATGTTTGGGAAAAGAAGCAGTAGTAGCACAAAACTTACTATTTGATAATTTTCTGTATCAGTGGAATATTCCTTTTGTTGTTGTGGGTTTTTTTGTTTGTTTTTTTTAAGATTTATTTATTTTTTATGTATAGTGTTCTGTCTGCACATATCCCTGCAGGCCAGAAGAGGGCACCAGATCTCATTACAGATGGTTGTGAGGCACCATGTGGTTGCCAGGAATTGAACTCAGGACCTTTGGAAGCGCAAACAGCGCTCTTAATCTCTGAGCCATCTCTCCAGCCCTTGTTGTTGTGTTTTTTGAGACAGGGTCTCACTATGTAGTTCTAGCTGGCCACTCATTATGTGGACCAGGCTGATCTTGAACTCAAAGAGATCTACCTGCCTCTGCCTCTTAAGTGCTGGGATTAAAGGTATGCACCACCACATTTGGCCAAATTGGAACATGTATTAATTATTCCTTTTCCTTTTTTTTTTTTTTTGAGCTGAATATCGAACTCAGGGCCTTGCGCTTGCTAGGCAAGCGCTCTACCACTGGGCTAAATCCCCAACCCTATGTATTAATTTTTTAAAGATATGTTAAATCTAAATGGTAAGATTATACTTATCTATATTAAAAGACTGATATTTTTGTTTATTGAGACAGAGCCTAACTATTCTGTCCAGGCTGGCCTTTCTCTTGGGCACAGGGAACTCCCACTTTGGCTTTCTTAGTAGCTGGGACAATAGGTGCAAGACCACATCTAACTCAACAATGCTCTTTTGAAGGTATAATAAAGACAAGTCCCAATGTTATCTAAAGGCAGCCAACCACTCAGACATACACTAGATTTGGCATGATGCAACAAGTGTTCCAGAGTAGACTGAGTACCAGATAATACTTGATAACAACTTGATAAAAATTTTCACTCAGGCTGCAGAGATGGTTCAGTGGCTAAGAGTGCTTAATGCTCTTGCAGAGGACCTGTGTTCAGCTCCCAACCACCTGTAACTGTAGTTCTAAGGGGTCTGACACCCTCTTCTGGCCTCCATAGACATCAGCACACACAGTATACATAAACTTAGATAAGCATACCTACATATATGCACATAAACTAAATAAATCAATTTCACACAAACAAATCCCTCTATAGCTGGGTCTGCTCAATGGTAGAAACTTTAATAGTAGTTTTAAGGCCCTGGATAAAATCGCTAGCACTGCTAAATAAATTATTCTACATTTCTTTCAAGCATCCTAGCAAGGGAAACTGAGTGAGCAGAAATGACATTTGTCATATACTTCTCTACTAACATAAGAAGTGAATTCAACCAACACCTGTGTTCATATATTTATCACCAAATATTATGACTGCTGTGGATATCGCTCTGTGTAAATAAAGTTCTGATTGGCCAGTGGCCAGGCAGGAAGTATAGGCGGGACAAGAGAGAAGAGAATTCTGGGAAGTAGAAGGCTGGAGGGAGACACCGCCAGCCGCCGCCAGGAGAAGCAACATGTAAAGACACTGGTAAGCCACACACCATGTGGCAAAGTATAGATTAACAGAAATGGGTTAATTTAAGATAGAAAAGGTAGATAACAAGCAGCCTGCCACGGCCATACAGTTTATAAGCAATATAAGTTTCTATGTGCTTTCTTGGTTGGGTCTGAGCGACTGTGGGACTGGCGGGTAAGAGAGATTTGTCCTGACTGTGGGCCAGGCAGGAAAATTATAACTACATTATGACTATTGAAATGCGTGTGTGATTTGAGAAAAATAACAGAAAAACACTTTTACTGTTGAGTAGGAACAAGCAATCTATCCATATAACTTTATTGTTTCTGTTGTTTCTTTAAATTATAATACCATTTACATATAGTGAAACGTTCAAATCATAACCATGCAGTACATTAAGTTTTGGCAAATTCATACACACTTAGGTATTGCAAGATTTAACAAGACAAAAAACCTGTAGCTCCCTGTGCCATTCTTGTCAATCTCCCCAAGACAAAGATTGTTCTGATCTCAACCACTACCACTGATTTCAGCCTTGTCAACTATGGAAATTCAGACAGATGAACGGAATGGTGTGTGCTCTCCTTGGTGCCTTGCTTTGTCTTAGCACTTCTGGATTTACATATGCCTATGTGGATCAGTAATTTTTATTGCATTCCAGTAAGATACAATTTATCCATCCATCCTCCCATTACTAGACATTTGTATTCTTTCTAGTTGTGGGAACCACAATGAACAGTTATTATGAATGTTCAAATGCAATTTTTCAAACAACATTTTTACCCTGGGCAATGAATACAAGGCTAGGTCATGTTTTAATTCATAAGTAACCATTGAGGAGTTCCCTAAAGTAATTAAACCCTTTTCTCTTCCCTCAACAATATATGAGAATTCTGATACCATCCTTTTAAGTTTGGGCCATTCTGGCAGGTGAGCAACATCATTCTTATTTTAGTCTATCTCTTCTGATTACTAATGTTAAACATGTCTTCCATTTCCATGTATTTATTACCTAGTCCTAAGTTTCTTTGTGAAATGTCCACATAAGCCTAAAACCCATTTTGTAAATGTGGTCATTTGTTCTGAGTAGTTTATTATATATCCAAAATTCCTTTGTCAGATAAATGCAGAGTTATCTTCTCACTGCATGACTGGCCTATATACTTTCCTAAGAAACTTCTGGTAAGCAGAAACATTATCTTCAGTGAAGTTCAATTTATCTCTGATGGCAATTTACACTACTAAGTGTGTTCCTCTGTGTATTAATTAAGTCTTCACCTGTGCCAGAGAAATACATTAGGATGTTTTCCTTTATAAGTTGAATGGAATTTCTTCTCTACCCTTTAGGACAATGCTGTATCTCAAGCACCTGGTGTGAATTAGGAATTAAGGTTCACTCTGCTATAGATTTCATCCCAGTGTGTTCCATCAGCATAAAAGGTCTGTCCTTTACCTGGAACTGTACAGGCATCTTAGACAAAAATTAACGAACTGTACATGTGTGCTCAAGCACTGAACTTCTATTCCATCTTATTAATGCATTTGTCTAACCATAATACCATTCTTCTACAAAGCTTCAGTTATTGTATCTTCATACTAAACCTTGAAATCAAGTAATGTACATCCTTCAGCTTCATCATTTTTTATAAAAGTATTTTTCACTATTCTACATCCTTTATATTTCCACATAAATTACATAATCAAAATGGCTGTGTGTGTGTGTGTGTGTGTGTGTGTGTGTGTGTGTGTTGCTAAGTTATTCCTGAGTTGAATTAATAATGAATGTGATAAGAACAGACAGCCTAGTAATGCTGTACTTTCCAAACCAGGAACACACCATTCCATTGTTTGCATGCATGTGCAGTGCATGTTAGGGTTTTAAAGGTCCCCCCGAGTTGAATTAATAAATGAAAGTGAGTGATTAGAACAGACAGTTAGTAATCCTGTACCTTTCAACATAGGAATACATTTTTTTGTGTGTGCATGTATGTGTGCATGACTGTGTATGGCTGTGATGATAAGGGGACTTGGCACATGCTAGGCAAGTACTCTATCACTGAACTACATACATGATTAGCCCAGAACAAGACATCCTGCCCATGTATTCAAGTCTTTCATTTTCTCTCAGTAACTAATGTGTTAGAAATTCTTAGTGTGTTTTCTTCAAGAATATCTAAAAAGAGTTTGTACTTTTAAGGCCTCTATAATCATTCTAACATTTTACTTTCCAGTGTTTATGTATACTAACAGATGGTTATAGAAAGAATTCCCTGACCCCTTGCTAAAGTCACTTCATAATTTTAGTAATTTTGGTAGATTAAGGTTTTCTACATATGCAATCACAACATCTGTCTGAAAAAAGAATAGTTTGCAATCCAGTCTGTATGTCTTTCTGTTCAGAGACCACAGACAGCACTGAGTCTTTTATCACTAAGTGTTCTATAGTGAGCACACTTCCTCAGAGGCCACCAATGAGGGAGGAACTACACCCTTAGTTTAATGAAATGTTTTTGATAAGTAATGTCAAATATTTTTCTGTACCTGTTGAAAATGGTCATATTTCTCTCCCTTGGTTTATTAATGCAGTGAACTGTAAGGATCATTTTCAAATATCCAATCAAGGTGAATCCAATTTTGTGTTTATGAGGATTTAACTGTGTTTATTAATGCTGGAGTTCCATGGTCTCCTTTGCTTTATAATGTGCTTGTTTGGTTTCTATGAGTGTTATGCTGACTCCAAAGTATGAGCTAAGAAATGTTCCTTACTCTGTTGTAGAAAACGTTCTGTAAACATAATATTGCTATTATTTTTTTGCTGTTGTTTGTTTCCACCAGGGCCTCACACACATTAGGTAGTGTCACTAACAGACACACTGAGCTGGGACCCACACCTCTTCCTTTTTTTATTTGCTATCAAGTACAGGAAAACCACCAAGGTCCCACATTGCCTTTCTGAGAAAGTACAAATAAATTCAACTTTTTACCAGATGAGGGATTTCTTGAGTCAGTTTTGGTTATTTATGTCACAAACTAACTCAACTTGCTAAATTTCTTGTGATAAATTACTATATTTCTGTAGTGATAGCCCCTCTTTCAATTTTACAATGGTAGCCTGGAGTTCTTTTTCGTCTCTTTTTTGGGAAGGGGCACCTTGTCCTCCCAAGTGGTAGATCTACAACAGGCTGACTCCACATGTCGCTGAACTTCTTTTGTTTTAAATGCCCTAGGCATTTATCACTGCTGTTAGTTTTCTTGTTTTGAGTCTGGCTATATAACCCATGCTGGGCTCTTGATTCTCTAGACTCTTACCTGCCATACAGCAAATGCATGTACAGTACCTCACTTATTTATTTCCTTTTAGGAACAACTTTTGAAATGGTTAAGTATTCTCTATTATTCATCTATTTCATGTCACCTAAAGTTCTGCTATTTTTATTATCTCCTTTCTTCTCATTTAACACTTGAATTCACTCTTTCCTAGCTCTTCAATATTACTCATTAATCTTCTAAAGGACTTTGTGCCTTGCCTAGGTAGTGAGATACTTTGTAACAATATCCTTAGGCACTGGGTGGTGGCACTTGCCTTTATCACAGCACTTGGAAGGCAGAGGCAAGAGAATCTCAGTGAGTTCGAGGCTAGACTGGTCAACAAAGTAAGTTCCAGGACAGCCAGAACTGTTACACAAAGAAATCCTGCCTCAAAAAACAAAAAACAAAAAACAGCCAATATTGCTGTGGGATAACACTCTTGTATACTGGTTTAATAAAACACTGATGGGCAGAGCAAGAAGAATAGAAGAATGCTGGGAAGAGCAGAGGGAGACTCAGGAGTTACCAGCTAGACACAGAGGAAGCAAGACGACAAGACAGAACTGAGAAAAGATACTAAGCCACGTGGCTAAACATAGATAAGAATTACGGGTTAAATTAAGTGTTATAGCTAGTCAGTAATAAGCCTGAGTTAATGGTTGAGCAGTTATAATTAATATTGAGCCTCTATGGGGACATGGGAGCCAGGCAGGACCAGAGAAACTTGACTACACAATATCTTTAGGCTTTTTTTTTCTGACTCTTTAGAACTTTCATAATTTCTCAGATTGAGTTTAACTGATGCCCATTTCTGAGGGGGGTGAGTGGGGTGGATGTGACTTACAAAACATGTAGGGCCAGGCTTCATGGTATACACCCAGAATCCATACACTTAGGTAGCTGAGGCAAGAGTTCCAATCCAGCCTGGGCTATATACTCAATTTAAGATCATTCCTAAAACTCCCTTAAACTCTTTACCATCGCAAAAAGAAAAGTATTCGGAGATCAGCTTTCTATGGGAACACATCATTCCTTCAATCAAAAGGTTTAATTTCAAAACCCCCACTAATGCAACTTCTAAATAGGCATGCAGTATCTTCCTTTTGCTCTCCTAACACTAGTGAACAGACATTTGTGAGCATCAAGCTCATGATGTAAAAAACTAGGAAAGAAGGAAGCACTAGAAAAGAAACATCAGCTGCCCACACCGCTGGCAGCCAGGTCATCAAGTGTGCGTGATGCCTACTGCTCAGCCACATACTGCAAAAAACATGGTAAGAGTAAAGAATGGAAGCTGAGTGTTTTGTTAACTCTACATGATAAAGAAAAACTTGAAAAGTAGCTAGAGAATGTGAAATGAGACTCTTGGATTCCCAGTAAATATCAGTTCCCATGCAGTGTGCATTTTACTCCTGACTCTGTTGATGTCAAATGGGGTATCCTTTATTTAAAGCAAACGACAATTTCAACAGTATTTTTCTTTGCCTGAATACTGTCAGGGAAAAGATATTTCTTTAAAAAAAAAAAATACCCAGAGAAAAAAAACTGGAACATGAGAAAGAAGTATGTTGAAAGCTAAGTCCAAAGGATCATTTGCATCAAATAAAGGAAAGAAAAAAATACAGGTAACACTGGTGTACTGCCTGAACATGCACAGTTACCCACTTGATTCAACTGTCTGAGTGAAGCCACCATGTTTAATAGCATAGCATACAAAGTAACACATTAACTCTTAAACAAGATACTTTGGAAACATCAAAAATCAAGATTTAGTTGTAGCTGGGTTTTATGCATCTTCTGAGAATCTAAATTCTCAAACTGTCACTTTGACAAATTCAAATTCAGAAGATATCATTACCAATCATCTTGCTAATTCAAACTTTATAAATAATTCTGTGGAAACTGTGTCAGGTCAGGAAAATTCATTCCTCTTCAGCACAATTAAGAATTAAACACAAGTAACAAGTTTGATATTGCCATTTTTATACCCACAGAAACTTCAAAAGCTGCAATTAACTCTGTCACACAAGCCCCAAGTAAGCCATGGAAATGGAGGTTACTGACTTAGACTCCTTAAATAAGGATGTAGACTACAGTGCACAAGTTTACAAACTGAATATTCATACTGCAGACAAGACATAAAGAAGGAACATCTTTGGAAAGTCTCTAACCTACATTCAAAGGCCATTCTTCTTCAACTACAAGAACAACAATCTCTAGCAAGATTGAAGACTTTGGAAGCTTTTATAAGCCAACTAAGGCAGGAGAACTGGCTATCTGAAGAAAATGTCAAGATAATAGAGAATCATTTCACAACACATGAAACCACTGTGATACAAGTTTTGAAAGTTATGATTTTTGTATAAACTTTTTCCAATTAAATCAAAATGATATGTGAAGTGAACCTTGTCCTGTAGATAAAGTTCTTAATGAAGCTATGAAAATGCACTAATGTTACAAACAACATCCTGTTCTTATAATGCTCATTATAATAGGGGAAACTAAAAGAAGTGGTTGGCTGAAGAAATGGTTTTATTACTTGATAGTTTCCCTAATTAGAGCCAAAACAGTAAGATTTATTTATAAAAATAATGAACAAAAACAAAGTCAAAACTGCCCAGACTGCATCAATCCCAGTTCTGCCACTGGCGTATGACTAGAACAAGCTAGTATCTTGACTCTCAGAGGGCTAGGAATGTAACTTGGTGATAGGGAACTCAGCTGGTTTATGCAAGGCCTTAGAGTCCAGTCACCAATACTGGGGGAAAAAGAGGAGGCTCAGTCACTAATCTGTAAAATAACAGCACTTATTCTGTCATTAATAATCTGTTTCTTTGTAGTTCCTTCCCTTTCTATGAAGATAGTTTATCAGAAAAGATTTTCTACAAGATGATATACACTTATGTAATAGAAGTTGTCTAGAATTTAATATTAACTATTAGATTATCTTCAATATCCTTTGTGTTATGTAACCCATTTGGCACTAATTACACACCTATAATGTAAAGGAAAATATCATTATTAGTATTCTATTTCAGTTGAACTCAGTTGATGTTTTAAAAGTTAAAGAGAATATACCTCAGTATTTTATATATGTATATATATAGCTTACCATTGTAATACAGTCATCTAAGTGCCTGAACATCCTATATTTGTAAAACTATATTTATAAACCAAAAAGTTTAATCTTAAATATATTTTAGAAATCATAGTTTTGCATCTGTTTCTTAATAGGTATGTTTTTTTGAAGTATATTTCTATTAATTTTTACATCTAAAATGACAGAGTAACACTTAAAACTATATATTCCCTTCTATATATATTTTAGTAAAGCTTATAGGGAAGAAATTGTAACTAAATAGCTAAGACTTTATCCAAAGAGAACTGATGATGTTATAAATAAAAATACTGTTAATATTGAATTTCAGAGAAATGAATTTACACTAACGACTATGGCTACCGCACACACGTGAGGAAGAAGTGGCATGTGCCCTGGGAACTGCCAACATAACAGCTAGACATGTCACTGCCTGAGGCACTGAGCACAGTCCCATTGATCTCATTCTCCGTTTGTGTCGGGGTTCTGATTTTTGTTTTGTTGTTGTTTTTAAATGAAAAGTAATCCTCTGGTAGGATGGTTCTGAGCATTCTATAATATAAAAAAGATGTCCAGGGACCTCGAAAATAGAAAGTACTCAATAAATATTAGTTCCCCTCAATTACAAGTAACTATTTTGTAAGTGGATAGTTATTATTTTTAGCTATATATCACTTTGCTTCTTCAGGATAATAAAACTAATTGGTATTATTTAACTGTGTTAGATAATATAAAAACACATTATTGTTTTATTAGATGACTATGAAGGAAAATACCCGAAATTAAGTATTCCTGTGTTACATTTTGCTAATAAACAATTTACAACAGGTCATACAAAAATGGAGGAGGGAATCTTATATAGAAGTGAAGATCATGGGCTGGAGAGATGGCTCAGAGGTTAAGAGCACTGTCTGCTCTTCCACAGGTCCTGAGTTCAATTCCCAGCAACCACATGGGGCTCACAACCATCTATAGTGAGATCTGATGCCCTCTTCTGGCGTATGGCAGACTTGCAGAAAGAACACTTTACATAATAAATAAAAATAAATCTTAAAAAAAAAGTGAAGATCATTTCTAATTTCCTATTTTTAATTATATTTTTTCAGAAATAATGTATATATCTAGCTATGTTTCTTTAAACTAAATGGACTAAAATAAGTATTTAAGGTATTTTCTTGATTTGGGTCTAATCAACTGAGAGAATCTTCTCAATCTAACCCAATTGATCTCTAAAGTTTTATCTATAGATTCTGACCAATTCATTTTTTAGTTGAACTATTACAGGAGTCTCTTAATCCTGTACATATTGTTAACTACCCTATGTTTATAAGCCATGGAGCTAACTAACACTATCATCCACCTATCACAGTTTCCAAGCTCAGAAATGTCAAGTTACTTTCTAATACCTACTAAAATAAAAGCAAAACTTTTTACAAAAAAAGAAGAAGAAGAAGAAGAAGAAGAAGAAGAAGAAGAAGAAGAAATAGTAATAATAAATGCTAGGAAGAACAAAGTAAAAGTAAGCAGTAACTGAATTAGCAAGGCAGACAAAACTGAAATGAAAAACTGCCTAGACAGAGGATTCAAGAGAGCAGACAGACAAAAGAAGGAAGGCAGGAAGTCAGTCAGGAAGGCAGGAAGGCAGGAAGGCAGTCAGGAAAGCAGGAAGGCAAGAAGTCAGTCAGGAAGGCAGGAAGGCAAGAAGGCAAGAAGGCAGGAAGGCAGGAAGGCAGGAAGGCAGGAAGGAAGGAAGGAAGGAAGGACGGAAGGAAGGAAGGAAGGGTTGGTTGGTTTTCACCACAGAAGATCAAATACAAGAAGCATCAGTGAGGATGCAGAATAGGGTCAATCCCAAAACCTATTTGAACCCACAGGACATAAGCAGTCACAGAGCCTTAGATTATGCCAAGCAAACATGACCCCTCTCTGCTTTAGCAGTGACCTAAGGCACAAGAACAGGGAGGAAACACAGTAGAAGTCTGTAATAGAGATAAAACTCACCTTTCTGCCTAGTTTGAATCCCCAAGTGCAGCAAGCAGCCTCATGCATAAACCTTCCCTCCACAACAGAATCTACTCTCTGCCTATTAAAGGGGGAGAAGAGGAGAGAGACAAACTGGGCAGAGATCAGGTGTCTTGGGGCTGCTTGGAGAATGCAGGCAGAGCCCTCTCCCACCTCCAGCTAAAAAGCTCTTTGTCTTTTAGCCATCCACTTTGTACAGAAGTAAAGAAAGCACTTCCAGGGCTGGAGAGATGGCTCGGAGGTTAAGAGCACTGGCTCTTCCAGAGGTCCTGAGTTCAATTCCCAGCAACCACACGGTGGCTCACAACCATCTGTAATGAGATCTGGTGCCCTCTTCTGGCCTGCAGTCATACATGCTATATACATAATAAATAAATCTTTAAAAAAAAAAGAAAGAAAGAAAGAAAAGAAAGCATTTCCACAGAACTTCAGTCTCTCTGCCCTCCAACCCAACTCTTCCCAACTCTCTCCCTCAATTCATCAAATGAAATAACAAACATGAGTATTACAACTCAGAACTGTGCACTACAGCCAAGCCAGAGATAGTGATAGTGCTGAGAAGAAGCCAGCACTTAGTTTCCATTACTGCTCATATCTACAGAAAAAGTTAAAGGCAAAAGTTGGCCAGGTATGCTGACCCAAACCTATAATCTCAGCACTCAGAAAGCTGAAGCAGGAGGAACATTGTGAGTTAGAGGTCAGTCTGAACTACACAGACTCTGTCTCAAAAAGAAGATAACATTTTCTACAATGTACCCAACAGTGAGTGCTCTTTTCAGTGAAGTTTTACTGAGGAAGTATACTACAGAATTCAGAGTACTGGAGATTAACATAGGACTTTAAAATGGAATCTTCATGCCAAGGTATCAAACAAAGGGAAATGAGGCCTTGGTCTCAACAAAAGGCCCTGAATTTAAATTGTAGATTCCAGTGCTTAAGCCCCCAAAATATCAATACTCATTTATTTTCAGGTCATTCTAAATATATAGTGGGGGGGGAGGGGAGGTGTGAGTGAGTGAGTGAGTGAGTGAGTGTGTATGTGTATATGTGTGTGTGTGTGTGTGTGTGTGTGTGTGTGTGTGGTGTGTGGAGGGGGGAGGGGTTCACCTGCATGTATGTTTACACACCCAGTACCCACAGAGGCCAGAAGAAGGTGTCAAACTCCAGGGAACTGGAATTACAGATGATTGTGAGACTCCAGCTAAGCTCTTAAGAGAAGCTTAGCCATGAGCGGATAGCTTTCCCAGACAGCTAACCTTCATTCTAAGGTTACTGGTGAAACCCTTAATACATACACACAGTTCTCATTTGTAGACATTACTATGGCAAAAATATAGTATTCCAGTCACCCCTGTTAAAGGACACTGCACCCACTTGTTACTGTTTGCAAAAACAAGTTGTGCCTAACTTCAGAAGAGAGCCAGTAACTGTGCCTCTTTGAGAAGACTAGATATATCTCAAGTCCAATGAAGCCTGAATCCTGACATGAATAAATTATATTTAAATCATAAGAATAGAGATTCTGTTGCAGCCTTTTAACTGTAACTGTCACCACCTGCTCTCTGCATCTCAACACTAGGACTAGATGAAAATACAAATGGATAATGTAAAAAGCATCTGGCTGTCATGCTCAGGAAGGTTTGGGGTAAGAAAGATTACTTTTTAATACACCACATCAATTAGACTGAAGGTTTTGGTAAATTATTATTTCTGAAGTTATTAGCATGTTCCCAGTATTTTCAGTAAGATACACTACCATTTCTATCATTTTAAAATACTGACTAATAAAAGGCAACACCAACATCTATACACTAACTTGAACCAACTGATATACCACACGAATCTTCTAGAAACAAGAATCTATTTCCACTAAATGAGGAGTGGGGACGAACGCAGTGAGAAGACAGCTGCGCTTCTAAATACAACCTGCACTTTAGCTGAAAGCCCAAAGTTTATTAAGAAAGATATAAGTGAGCCTGTGTCTCTGGCTGTATTTTCCAAAGTAAACATTTAAAAAAGAAAATTGTGTTCAACTAAAGACTACAGAATCAGTAACTTTCTATTTAAGTTCAAAGGGTGACATTTCAAATTACTATAAGGAAACAGAAACAGCAGCCCCTTGCTTTGCATGAAGTGCAGCAGTGGAAAGCTCTGCCCTTAGTCCCTGAGCATACTCACATGTGTGGGTTCTGGACTCCTGTAGTGTTAGGATGGAGAGTAAACCGTGCTGTCGATTTGACAGGTGGATTGGCAAAATTCAACTTCAGTGCTTTGCGTTTACCTGAGAAATGAGAAACACAAAGTAAAAGTTTCAAATAGTAACCACAAATACATGGAATGATTAAATTTAATGACTTTTTTAACATTCAAGTATTATAAAACTGGTTATTTTGTCTTTTTTTTTTTTTTTTTTTTTTTTCTCTCCCAGAGCTGAGGACTGAACCCAGGGCCTTGCGCTTGCTAGGCAAGCGCTCTACCACTGAGCTAAATCCCCAACCCCTGGTTATTACTTTGAAGGCATGAGAAATTCAGTAAAAGGCAGAGAAACTTGCTGTAATGAATCAGTCACTATAGAACAATATTTGAAAAGGCAACAAGTATCTTCTAATGAAAAGAAAGTAAACAAAAGCTATCTCATGCCCCACACCCACAAATCACTCTCTGCTGCAGGTCATCAGATGATGCTTGGTGCTTCCCATTCAGAGTCCAGAAGTCTAACACTTGGCAGGAAAAGTACCAGTCTCAGTAGAATCATCTAACCCAAGGTGAGCTCAAACACTGCAGTGTTAGAAGCCAAATGTCTTCCGTTTAACCAAAATCCCCTTCCTTCATTTCTTCAGAACAGTGTAAGTGCTGAGTGGCAGATCTAAAGCATTCTGAAGCTCTGATAGTAAAAACTATCACAGCATGGATCTACCTCAAGCTAACAATACAGGTACCCCAACAGTTACAGAGCTTAAATGCAGGGAAATATCAGCATTTTTTAATACACAAGTAAATTCTGTCCATTATAGAAAAACCAGAAAATTCAGAGAAAAGTTTTTAAAATGTTAAACATATATGTAATATATAACATTCTTAAAACATGTGTATCCATGTATCACTCCAAAATAACAATTTGTTGCTTTCTGTTGCAAACTGTTTCCCTAAACATGGACAGACAAATGCTTTCTCTGAATTTTTCACTCAGGCCATGGTACTGCTTCAACATGCTTTCATTGCTAGCCATATTTCCTTCTGGGCCAATAAGCCACATGGAATCAATTCTTTAGGGTTTCTACAGATATCCTGTAACATAACAGGGCTTTCACTCATTCTGGTTTCATGTTCATTTTACGGATATTTTCTCTGGCACTTATGCCTCCAGAGTGTCTTATACACACGTCTACTCAGCCAATCTCTACAATCAACACTTGCCCGCCTCAGTCAATTCTAAAGGTTTACTAGAACACACCAACTGCAGATACAAGATTGGGGAGTGAAGCAAGGGATGTCAGACTGAGAGCATACAGCTCCTGGGCAGTCCTAAGAGCGGCTGGAAGGGACGGGCCTTTCTGCCGATCAGGAAGATACTAGGCACAGCGCTTTAGAAATAAGTATGGTACAGGAGTTTTCACATGACCTGCTGTGTCAGTTATCAAACTGTACTTTCAAACCACTTTCATCTGACTCAACTAGGGTCTTTCAAACTATGTGCAAGAGGTGGTCTGCATACAAGAACATCAGATTTCATTTTAAAAGTATATTGTATTAGGAGGTTGGGGAACCATTTTTTGGTTGTTTGTTTTGATATAGGGTTTCATGAAGCCCACCTGGCCTCAAAGTCACCATGTAACTGAGTAATGAGTTTGATTTGTTAATTCTCCTGTCTCCACCTCCTGAGTGTGAGTGCTAGGAATATAGACATGCATTACCAGCCATAGTTTAAAACTTAAAACCAAAACAAGGAAAAATCATTTGGACAAAGCAGCAGGCTAAAGGGTGAAAAAAATTTTTTACCAGCTAGCTACACATCTGAAAGAGGGCTAATATCCAAAATACATAAAGAAAACACACATACACACACACAAAAACTAGACATCAAGAAAACATAATACCATTAAAATGGGGTACAGATCTAAACAGAATTCTCAAACAAAACTCAAATGACTGAGAAGTACTTTAAAAATGTTCAACATCCTTATTCAACAGGGAAATGCAAATCAAAACTACTTTGAGATTTCATCTTATATTAATGAGAATGGCAATGACCTTGGCTGGTGAGGATATGGAGTAGGGAATTACCGTTGCTGGTGGGAGTGTACAGCCACTATAGAAATCAGTTTGGTGATTCTTCAGAAAGATGGGACTCAATTTATCTCAATTTCCAGCCATACCACTCTTGGGCATTTATGCAAAGGATGCTTTATCCTACTAGAGAGATTTATTCAACCATGTTCACTGCTGCTCTATTCATAATAGCCACAAATCGGAAACAACCTAGATGTCTGTCAATGTGGTACATTTATACAATGGAGTATATATTACTAGGGGGTTGCCATAAAATAAAATAAAATAAAATCTTCAAGTTCACAGGTAAATGGATGGAACTTAAAAAAAAAAATCCTAAATAAGGTAACTCAGATCCAGAAAGACAAATATGGTGTGTATTCACTTATATGCAGAAGTTAGCTGTTACGTCATTGATAAGCAAGCTATAACCCATAGAACCACAGAGGCTAGGTAGAGAGTAAGGGACTGAGGTGGGAAGGGACCTCCATAGGAAGGTAAATAGAAGAGTTGGACTGGAATGGGAGGACCAAACAGGAAGGAGGACACAAAAGGGGGCAAGGAAGGGAATATGGTGATGGACTAAAACTAATTTTAGAGGTCATATGGAAACAGTAGAAGCTTCCTATAATATATACATATATGAAGGCAATCTAAGGAAATGGCCAGATAATGGGGGAGAGAGAGCCCCCAACTGGGCACCTCTCATCAGCAAATGAAGCTTCCAGTACTGGCAATGGGTTACAGCTAATCAAGTTCTTGGCCAATGGGATCCCCATGGGAACGCCCAAACAACCCAGACTATTGCCAAGGAAACTGGTGGCTCTCTGCAAACCGACAGTAAGCCCCTATGACTGAGGACAACACCTACACAACTCACTGAACTCAGACAAGTCAAGCTGGTGCTTACCTAGAGCCTTCACCCCTATTCATGCTACTGGAAGGCACTCTGCATGCTAACAAAGAAGAAAGGTAAAACCAACCCCGCTGCAAAACCATCCATCCACAGCAGTGACCCACCTGCAAGATACGCTGGTGCAACAGTGGCACAAAGCTGGTGGGAGTAACCAACCAACATCTATTTTGAGTTAAGGCCAGTTCCATAACATGGAACCCACACCCAATGATCTTGGGTGGCCAGGAACCCAGGAGAAAACCAAATGCTACTATTCTGCCAAAGGAATGTAGCAATCCAATGACTCCTAATGACATTCTGCTATACTCATAGATCTCTGCCTTGCTCAGCAATCATCAGAGAAGCTTCCTCCCACAGCAAATGAGAACAGATACAGAGACCCACAGCCAGATAATATGCAGGGAGTGAGAGACCTTGGAACACTGAGGCCTAAAAGGGAGGTCTCCATCAAATTCCTCCTCCTCTCAGGGATGGGAGAACTCTGTGGAAGAGGAGGCAGAAAGAGTTTAAGAGCCAGAGGTGATGGTGGACACCAAGGAATCAAGGCCTTCTAGTGACAACAGGGTTGGCACACATATGAACTCACAGAGACAGTGACAACATGCACAGGGCCTGCAGGGGTCTGTAACAGATGGGGTCCTAACAGCTAAAAGGAGAAGTTATCTCTAATTGACAGTCACTTGCAAATGAATAGTTTTCTCCAAGGGAGTCTCACTGGGGAAACTACTCTTAAAGGTAGGCCCCATGCCTAGCAGTAGATGGCCAACACTCAATGAGCTCAAAAGTATCTTTGCATATTGTCTCATAATGGTAAGTCAGGGAGGGTTTTATTTTTTGTTTCTGTTTCTGGTTTGTTTTTGTTTTTGTTTTTTTCTCTTACAAGTCCTTTATGTATATATTATAGTTTCCAGTTTGGGGTTTTTAAGAGTGTATGAACATGTGTGCCTCTGCACCTATATGTGGCTCTTGTGCTTTTTCTTTGGTTCTTTCTCTTGATTGTTTTGTCATAGCCCAATTTGTTTTTTTAAACCGTCATTGTATTGTATGATTACTCCTTAGATGCCTGTTAGTTTTCTAAGGAGAGACACAAAGGGAGTGGATCTGGACGGGTGGGAAGATGGGGAGAAACTGGAAGTAGGAAGAGGGAAAACCACAATCAGAAAACAGTGCATGGAGAAATATATTTTCAATTAAGTCAAATCAGTTAAAATGCTTTCTTGGCGGTGTGGGGTAGGGAAGGAAACAGTGGCAGAGTAATCTCAGACAAACTGGAGCCTGTTAATATAGACCAGGCTAGCCTGAAACTGACCCTCTCGAGACCGCTTCTGCCTTTGTGTGCTGGGATTACCGGTGTCACCACCACATGTGGCACAGCAAGGTGATCTTTAACATTTAGAAACAAAGCAAGAAACAAACTTCTTGGGTATGGTGGCTTGTGCCATCACACAGGAAGCTGAGGAAAGGGAATTACCTCAGGTATGAGGTCAAGCTGGTCAATACAAGCAAGCTCCAGGCTGCCAGGGCTACACTGTGAGACTCTATCTCTCTCTCAAGCAAAACAAAACAAATTTGACAAAGAACATTAATATAAACAAGAAGAACTATGTGAAGTTCTAATACAGAAACATTCAAGATGTTTTATTTGTTAAAGTGGTCCCGTCTCAAGTACAAGCTTGGCTAGAGAACCGCTGGTCAGGGTGACTAGGTCAAACAATCACCAACAGAAAATTGCTTTTAAAAAGCAAACTGACAGAATTCGGCAATATGAAAATATTCTTTTAAGAAATGCTCCTTTCTTCTTGAAGAGCTGTCCTTGTGACTCTCAAAGGCAAGGGATTTGCCCTGCTAGGACTCACTGTGTTGGAGTCTAAACAGTTTCTTCGACTTTGTCTTTTGTGAATGAGAATATTACTCACGCCATCCTCTCACCACTGAAGCATGGAGTCGGGTCATTTGTCTTCCAGTTTCCAGGTCCACAAATACAAATTATTGAGCCAGGATGGACAATACACTGAGTCTCACCACTAACTGACTGAAATGATTCTGATGATTGTGCTATTTGCATTGTGATAAAATTCTGGGGATGGTGAAGTAATATAAATGTATTTTGCACATAAGCTATATATGACGAATTTAGGACCAGAGTATAGCAGGCTGAATGGTGACCCCTAAAGATACTAAGTTCTATTCCCTGGGACCTATAAATATTGGGTTATATAGCAAAGATAGCATTGAAAATTAAAGACAAGCAAGCATGTATCTTAATGAGCTCAAACCCAACGAAGTCACCAAGTTAAAAGCTGAACTTCATTTGTCACATGTTGTGCTTAAAAACAACTAACACACACATCATGCATGATCTCTCTAGATGAACAAAAACTGACAAAAGACACAGACCAAACAGGAGTCAAAGAAAGAACAAAGAAACTGTTATGAAAGCAAAAACACTAAACAACTTTCTCAATTTGTGGGTGAGGGGCCAGTAATAGGCAAACTGCAGGGAATGCTGAAGCAAGATGCTACAATGAAAGTTCACTTGAGCTCTTCTCTTGATGATAAAGATAGTTAAAGCACACAGAAAAGAGGAATTTTTTTCCAGCACTGTAGCTTAACAAAAATCAAATTGAAGGAGAGGGGCTTTAAAGGCAATTTACTTAAAAAAACAAACGTACATAGTTTAATACAATATGATTTATGTAAGTTAGATTTAAACATGGTCTACATTCAATCTGCAAATAAGTATCTATTCTAACCATTCACTAACAAATATATGAAAGAACTGTTAAGTTTTCAGTCTCTCCAGATACAAAGGTCTCAACCAAGACAAGTAAGACCAGTTGTCCTGCCAGCTCTCATGCAGACACCCAACCCTGCCAACCATTAGCTGATGATGAACTTGAAACTAGTCTTGAGGAGGAAAAGGACCCAGGCTGAGGAGACTAAGGCAGAGGAGGAAGAGGGTGGCCTTGCAGACCAGAGACACTCCTTCCAAACATCCACAGGTAACCAGCTTTTCCTTCAAACCATCCTCTTCCCTCACCCATCACTGCTGACTCCTCCTTTCCTCAAGTGTCCCAAAAGATCCAGGGGATCATGCACTGCTGCCATGTATTCAGGTATTTCCTGTTGATAGGTTGGTGTTGAAGATGGAACCTGAGGCTTCCTGTACACTAAGGACCAACTCTGACACTGAGCTATACCCTTGGTTATTTGTAATCACTAAAAATACAAACACACATAAACACTACTATGGATTTTTTTTTTAATTAAACTTTAAAAGAAAGAAAGAAAGGAAAGAAGGGAGGGAGGGAGGGAGGGAGGGAGGGAGGGAGGAAAAGAAAAGGAACCTATAGAAGGCTAAAGATGGATGTCTCAGGGGTTTCCTATGAGAAGATCAATGCCAGGAAAGGAAAATGATCCCAATGCTTACTGATCTGGGAACAGATATGACACACACTGCCCTGGGTAACTCCACTTCAGCTGCTCAAGTAACTGGAGTAGAAATGTGAGTATACATTGCACTCGATGCTTTTGCTGTAAGCATAAGTCAGTATATGTATTTCCCAAGAACTGCTCTGGACCCCTGTTGGAAACACTGCCTAACTTTGGTTCTCCTCATGGCTTGTGGAAAGTGAGAACATTTGTTAATACTAGGAAAATTAAAATCGTGCCTGGCCCCCCAGCTGGCCTGGGCAGTTTGGCAGGCCAAGACCCTAAGGACTAAGGGGAGCACCCTCTTGGCGCCACTCTTAGAGTTCTGCTGGCCAATCTGTCTGAGAAGCCCCACACTAGTCAAAATGAGCTCACTTCACCTACACAGTGTTCTCCTCAAAGTTCCCATAAGAAAGGTACTGTCAACTATAGGGCCATCAAGGTTACTAAGAACCATGAATCTGAAAACTGGGGCTCCAGGAAGAATTGGGGAGGGAGGAGGTATGATTAAAATACAGTCAATATATTATATGCACATATGAATTATCAAAGAATAAAATATTTAGAGTTCTTCATCCTTTTGCTTAGAGCTAAGTAAAGTTGGGTATATAAAGAACTCAAAATATTCTCCCTGAACTAACCGCTCAAGCAACACAAACCTTTAACACCATGTTCACAATCAGCTTTGCCTATCTCACAGTTTGGCTCTCCTTCAAAGATCCTGATAAAGGAGCTGACTGTCTTCTACTCATGTACTGTATCTACAGTCATGATAATCCAGGCATGAAAACAGCTTCACTCACCATCTACAGATGAGGAAAACACTCTTTTCTTCATGACTCATTAAGAACCAACATTACGTTTGGTTTCAAAATCATCAAAACTGACTCCATGGGAAAAGTACTTGCTATACAAGCATAAGGACCGGAGTTCAGGTCCCCAATACTCATACAAAAAGTCAAGTGCAGAGGTGTCATCCTATAACCCCAGGATTCCTGGGTTCACTGGGTTAGCCAGTCAGTGAATTCCAAGGCTCAGTGAGAAATCCTGTCTCAAAACTGAGGTAAAATGTATATAAGCAGCACATCCAAAAATCAACTGCAATGTACATTTGCCTCTACATTTGCCTCTACAAATGTACACACAAGAGTGTGCATCTACACAGATGCACACATACACCCTCATCTTCAAGTTTGTTCCCAGAGAGACTCTATGCTCACACTGGTCCACCCAGCATCCCTCTGACCCTGTTTGTTCCTGTGATTCAACTGTTAACCTTCTCAATTTTTAACTATCCTGATTTACCTATGAAATCTGCAAATGTGCCATACATAATAAATACCTAAAACAAAGGAGTGTTAACAAGCATTTATTGGATTTCGATTTTATTATTTTACTTGCTGGTATCTCAATGTCCTCCAACTCAACCTAACATGCTTGTTTTTTCTCACTGTATCATATAAGAAGATTCTATTATCCATATGGCCAGAACTGGACAACATAAATTCAATCTTGTAAGACTAAAGACCATTTACAATTTATAAAATATGTCAGCAAATCCACATATCTCCAACACCACTGATTCAAAAGGTGAGAAGATCATGGTTAATATTTATTACAGTTATAGCCAAAGTCTTCACTGCCTTGAGGGACATATGTGGCTTTACATCAGAATACATCAGAAGGGTTGTTATTACCTTCCAAGCCAAAATCTTTGAACATATGTGAGTCTTAAGTGAAGTATATCAGCTCACAGGAATGCGGGATCCAGGCATGCTGTCTACCTAAGAGACTTCTTAAATGAGCACATGCTGAATCCCTTCTCTCTGTTTCCTGTCTGAAAAAAGGCGGAGAACTTTCCCTGCCACCTGATCCCACTATCACGATGACTTGTCTGCCCAAACACAAAGGGGTCAAGCCATCCCAGACTAAACATCTGAAACCATGAGCCCAATGAGTCTTTCCTCCCTTTACTTTTGTTTCTCTCTGGTCATAACAATAAGAAAAATAAAACAAGTTAAAACATGTAATCCCACCAAAAATAAATAGATCCTACTGTCAATATTAGCAAAAGAATGCAGCAGTAGGCATCCTCTTCAAACTTGCCCAATCTGCCACTGACTGAGAAATGAGTACCTTTCCCACCATAACCATGTCATCGGCCAGGAGGGCGAAAATGTATTTTCTTCTTCCCTGTCTCAGCACTTGTTATCACGCCAACCACACTAACCTGCAGCACGCTGTCACTACAACTGTAAACTGGTCCAAGTTCCAAAAGGCAGCATGTAGCAAACATTTCAAAATACCTTTAACTAATAACTCCATTTCTACAAAATTATGCTAAGAATATTAAAAAGCACGCAAAGATGTTCAAAGCAGTGATATTTATGCTACATTACTTATAAAAACTGTGGCATATCTATAACTGGAATATTACATTATTGTCAAGAAAAAAACACCATTAAAAAAAACAACAAGAGAAAGTACAAGCATCTGCTATCAAGTCCAAGAACATGAGTTCAATTCCCAGGAGCCAAATGGTGGAAGGGGAAACTCCTCTAATCTCCAATGCTCACAATGAGACCACTGGTATATGGATGCATGTACACACACACACATACACACACACACACACACACACACACACACACACACACACATCATAAAAAAATGAAACCATTAACATTAGAAATCATCAATGCATATTAATAACTTTAAAAACAAAACTAGGCAATGAGTAATGAGACAAAACCAATATTTTAAGAAAACATACATATGTATATAATTTGTCTTCACACATGCATACATGCATACACACACACACACACACATACACACACACACACACACACACCCCACTCTCCAAAATGTCACAATACTTGAAGAAGGTGCTATAATTGTAAGTCCCTGACCCCTTTTTTAAATTCTACTTCAGAGGGCTGGAAGGGTGGCTGGGTCAATATAGTATTTGTCATGGAAGCATGAGGACCTGAGTTTAATCTCCAGAACCCATATAACAGTAAGACAAAGTGGCACACACTTGTGCTCCAGCAATGGGGAGGCAGAGAGAGGACGATGCTCAGGGCTTGCTAGCCAGCCAGCCTAGCCTACTTAGTAAGATCCAGACCAATAGGAAACTATCTTTGTCTTTTTCTTTTTTCTTTTTTTTTTTGGGGGGGGGGGGGAGTGAGACTGGCCTCAAACTCACAGAGATCCACCTGCCTCTGCCTTCTGAGAGCTGGGATTAAAGACATGCTCCACAACCCCCAGGTGAGACACTGTCTTAAAAAACAAAGTATATGGAACCTGAGGAATAACACCTGAAGTTGACCTCCAGCCTTCACACACAAACAAATCATGAACATACCTGCACACACATACACACTAACAACTTATTTTTAGTTTTTCTATAATTGGCATTTATTGTCACTTATTCCAGATCTTTCTAAAGGAGAATAGTCAGTTCTCTAAACTCAGTCATACTGAGGCCTAAAAAACAAGTTGGGTTTTTAAAGTCCTTGAAAATATACACATTTTCACTGATCTGCCAGAACAATCTGAACATTTGTGCTCCTATCATTTCTCATGTTTCACAAATGATGCCTGGTGAGTCTCAGGAGTGTGCCTTAGTTAGATCCAGTGACATTGTATCATTAATGTAATGGAGACACATCACCCAATAGTAACTGGCAGCCCTAACTCCAAGTATAACTGGTTCTGCAAACAAACTTTACGGGAGTCTAGAGTTGAAATCCCACAGCTATATCATCACCCTATATGATACCAAATAGACACCTAAAAGAACCAGCTATTAGTTAAAACATCTCCAGCCCAAGTCCAGAGGAGGAGAGAGGTCTTTGTCTTTCCTGTGTTGTGTGGCATTGGGGATCAGGCCCAGACCTTACATAATAGAAAGGGAGGGCTGTACCACTGAGCTCTACCCCACAAAACTCCTCACAGAAAACTCTGAGCACCTTCACCACACGTCTTACTATTCTATCAGTATTTTGTCAGTCAATATTATAAAACTGTCTGTGCCATGATGGGATAAAAAGAGTTGTCAATGCAATGAAGAAAAACAAGAATGCTTGTGGCTGAAGCACATTGGCCTACAGCTCCACTAAGTCCAGGTAACAAGCCAAGGAGACCTGTATGCAGCAGGCAGGTAAAATATTCACAGCAACACATTAGCTGAGAAGCCACTAAAACCACCAGATGATTTCTCCTCCTTAGGAAGTTTAAGATGTTATTATTAACCATATAAGAAAGTCAGATTCTTGTCAAAAGTGAATGTGATCCACTCTTTCCTTATCTGCCCAACTACCATCAGGATTCCCATCAGCCATAAAATAATTAACTCTTCTGGACTTGCCAATTCTGTAAGAACTTCATTAGCAAACAGAGTAGGATAAAGCAAGCTTTAAGATGCAGACAATTCACAGTGAATGCACCCATTTGCTCAAAGAAAGACAGTACAGTCCAATTTTAACTTAAATCTAACTGTGTTATTACCAAGGCAAACAAGGATGGTGGGAAAGGAGTGGGCTCATCCATGCAAAATTAGTATTATGTATGTACAGTTATCACAGCACCGTTCTACCTCTTTCCACAATACAAATAGCTTCTTCTGACCCTTATTAAAGGCCTCCTGTCTCAGTCACTGTTCTATTGCTGTGAAAAGACACCACAGCCAAGGTAACTCTTATACAAAAGCAAGCAAACTCTTATAAAAGAAGGCATGCTTGCTGTTTCAGAGCTTTAGTCCATTATCATCATGTCAGGGAACATGGCAGCATGCATGGTGCTGGAGCAGGAGCTGAGATCTACATCCTGATCCGAAATCAGAGGGGGAGGGAAAGGTAGAAAGACAGAAAGACTGGGTCTGGCATTGGCTTTTGAAACCTCAAAGCCGACCCCCATTGACACACTTCTCCAACAAAACCACATCTACTCCTTCTAAAATAGTGCTACTCCCTGGTGACTAAGCATTAGAACATATGAGCCTATGGAGGCCATTCTTATTCAGAGCAACACATATTTCATTTCTTAGTAGACACAATTAAGCACTATTTGTTGCCCATAAATATAGTCTATGATATGAACTAATGTCTTTGAAAAGGTTAGATTCCATTAAGAATAGTGAGAAGAAGTGGCACTCTAAGAGAACATACTGCACCCTACTGCTTCTTACGCATGTAGTACATAAACAGATCCTGACTGACTGACATGTTTCTTTTCTGTCACATACATCCTTAGGACCCAAGAAGGAAAAGCAACAGATCAAATCAGTTTTAGAACATTGTGGAGGGCACACTTTACACTTTCAGAGTCAGTGTGCTAATCAGAGTGTTAAGAAAGAAGTGGAACTGTGTTATTGCTGAATTGTGAATGGCACCTGCTGGGTTCTGGGGAAAAAAATAAAATAAGAAAATTTAAAAAGCTCTTGATTCAGAAGGCCAGTATTGTTCATGAAACATGTCTTTTCACTTAATGTGACTTTTAATAAGATTTAGCAACTAAAAGGTATTTTAAAAAAAAAAAATTCGGGCACAGAACCTTTGATTAATGAATAAGCCAGGGTGATGAGACCCTGTCTCAAATCATCATCATCATCATCATCACTACGACCACCACCTATTATTTCTACCACATAGCCTGTATATGTAGGTCCACTCTAAGAATATAGGGTTCTTCAAAGGGAGCTCTAGATTTATTTCAGCTTCAAAGTCTCCAGCACTCCCTCTGACACAGGTATAGGTGGCCTCAATCATGCAGAGTATTGTTATAAGGGCCTCCCCTAAAGGGGAGATATGCTTGTCTTCACTTAGTCCTTACTCCAGGTTAAAGTTTGCTTGGCATTCCCACTTGATAAGATCAATACCAAGACAACAACCTCAAATCTCTGGTGGCACAGCCTACCTCCTTGGACATTGTTGTCTGGATTTGGAAAACACACTGGAAAACCAAGTAGTGGGAATTCTAGCATTTAGCACACCTTATGTGAAAACCACTACCCTAAATGTGTAAGCAAACCTGAAAAGCTTTGAACAGTAACGCAGCCGAGACTGGTCCCTAGAACTTTTCTCCATCACCTCTACTCTCATCTAGTCAGCCAGACACATTCTGTCAAACACTTCTCTACAGTCAGTAACAGCAACTGGCACGTGAAGAGAAACTCTGTAATGTGAGAGAACCCCACTTAAATGCTTTCCTTCTTCAAAAATAGCATAGGCTTAAACGTAACAACCATTAGAAATCTTCCTTCTGGAAACAAAAGTAATTTTCAAGGAGAAGTTGTATTCTACCAACTTCCAAGGTGGAAGACAATTAGGCAACATCTCTTGTTAAGAGAGAACAAATGGACCTGACTCTGCCCATACATCACAGATACATTGCTGGAGCTTTAGCACAGACATGTTTTTGTTCCAAGGAGGATTGTATGCTGGTATTTTATTATGGTCCTCAGGGAAAGTGATGAACATGCTGGGTATTAGCCTCTACAGCTTATGGGCCAGCTCTACAAAAATCTCTTTTGTCGACTAACTTCATCATCGACATCAATCTAAATAAACTATACTAATACCCAAAAGCAATAAATGTGTTCATTTTGTTTCCTAAAAAGAAGCTCAGCTGAGGTCAGTAATTTCTAAATGACAAAATTTTAGTCATTGGTTGCAAGACTTTTACTACAAAATATAGATTTAGAAATGTAATCAGCCAGGGCTGGGGAGATGATTCAGCAGTGAAGAGGCCTTACTGCTCTTGCATAGAACTAAGCTTCAGTTCCCAGCACTTCCCCATTTCAGGCAGCTCAGAGTCACCTGTAACTCCATTTCCAGGGGCTCCAATGCCCTCTTCTGGCTTAGAGGATCCTGTATGTGTATGATTCAGACAGACAGACAAGTAAGTATATATACATATATAAAAAATAAAAACAAACAAATATTTTTTTAGAAGAAATGAGTTTTTAAGCCTCTAGTTTATTTAAAACATGAAGAATTGGTCCTCTCTCCACTACATCATTTCCCTGGTTCTCTAAGATCCCATCAATAAAGCCAAAACACCACCTTTTACAAACACTCTTATCAACTCAGCAAACTACGATTATCTAACCCAAACTTCTGAATAGATTCAGGAAACAATCTTCCTCCAGTTTTATTACTGCCATTTTATGACCACCAATCCAACACAATAATTACTGTAAAAGAAAAGTTTCACAATTAAGGGTGCAAGGTACATGCTTGTAATCCTAGCACTCAGAAGCTGAGGCAGGAGGATCATAACCTAAATGAGTTCAAGCTAGCCTAGGCTACATAGTGGGCTACATCCTGGCTCAAAAACTAATTTTTAAAAAAGAGTAAGAAGAATCAGCCACAAGAAAGCCTCTCTTCCACACATAAACCTTTCCCCATTATATCCATGTGCAGCATCACCCAAAATGACTACCAATGTAGTCTAATGCACTTAATACTACAGAGCAACTCTTACCTCTGGAGCACATACTTTCTACAAAACAATTTGGTTATAAACTAGTAGTTAAAAAACAGGTTTGTAATCCCAGCTTCAAGAGGCTAAAAGTGGGGTTGCAAAACCCCAAGAAAAACTGAGTTCTAAATCAGCCTAGGTTATAGGTAGACACACAAAGAGAGGGAGGGAATAGGGGTAATAGTCTATTGCTATGCAAACATTCCCAAGCAAAACACTCTTAAAATGAAGACACGAGAAGTTTTTAAAGCCACCAAAAGTGTAAAAGGCAAAGCTACAGAAACCAAATTTTCTTTAGAGACCAAGAAGTCTTCTGCTATAGGCTGACAAATACACTGAAATAAAAACTAAATTATTGGACAGCCTCCTAAAAACTCTCAATTTGATTAGCACAGGATTTCAGATATTTTTCTGAGGAAAACCCTATATCCAGGGATCTGTGATGGCATTGTTCTTGTCCCCTAGCCACCCCAAAGTCAGGTCGTTGGCAGACCTGGAGCAAACTTGATATTTGTTTAAAAAAAAAAAAAAAGCCGGGCAGTGGTGGCACACGCCTTTAATCCCAGCACTTGGGAGGCAGAGGCAGATCTTTGTGAGTTTGAGGCCAGCCTGGTCTTCAGAGTGAGATCCGGGAAAGGTGCAAAGCTACACAGAGCAGCCCTTTCTCGAAAATCCAAAAAAAGGGGGGGAAAAAAACAAAAACAAACAAAAAAAAAACTTCAAAAATATGTTTCCAAGTAAACCTTTACCTTCACTCCTAGAGACTGTTTTTTTAAAGGAAGCAAATCATACTGTGAAGTTCATCTACTAAAGACAAAAGATGCATTCAAACTTGGTCATAAGTTATATACACATATCTACATGAACAAAGGTACTCTATGAATACGGTTAACCAACAGGCTCTAAATGAAGTTCAGTGTTGGGAAAGTTGAAACCGTACATCTAGAACTCTCACAAATGAAAAGGCATTTCTTCCTCAAGTAATTTTACATTCAGAAAAAAAAAAATGACCCCACAGTATTAAAAAATATAGTTACCATAAATAATAACTTATTTTTATTATCTAAAATATATTATCTTAAATATTTATAAAACCAAAACTCAGACATGCACAAACCGTAATTTATAAAAAAAAAAAAAAAAAAAAAAACATAAGGTACAAAGTGAATATTCAATTTCTACCAAAATCTAGACTCCAAATTAAAATTGGAATCTCATACTATCTGTGCATGTGAATATACATATACACATTCCAATAACCTTTCACTAACTTAAAACAGGCAATCACAAGAATTGATTCGAATAGTGATAATAGAAACATAAAGAACAGAAATGTGTATGTCAAACAATGGAACATTAATCTCTCAGAGCTTCCATTAGTCATGATCATCTTAGAACAGTCTTGATTGTGATGGAGAATTGGGTATTGCTGCTTCAAGGGCACCTGGAAAATGTCTAATTTTCTGTTCTTTGCTACACCCTCTCCCACAACTACTGTATGATGTATGTTTAGTGTTCATGAATTAAATACGTTTCCCCAATTCTGAAATATCCTTTGGCATTTCTGGCAAAGTACAAGCCAACTGGAGAACAACTACTCAAATGATGATTTCAAATTCTTAATTTTTAAAGAAATGGTGATTACTTTAACAAACTTAACATTTGCATCTAAAGCAAACTAGAAAACTGCTGCAAAAATTACAAATTGTACTTTAATGTTTTTAATTTATAAAATCATAGAAGTGTTAACGTATAAGCTTATCCTTATCCTAAAATATGAGCATTGATTTGTACAAAAACAAATGCTGTTGGCTAAAGGCTGGGCATCCCTACTAACTCTCCAGCTCCCCCTCCTCTCCCTGATATGTGCACTCTTGTCCTGCATCCTCCAGAGTCAGTCAACACAGACAGCTAGCTCCACCTAACTCTGAAGCAGGTTAGGCCCACAGCAGGATCCCCAAGCCTCTAGTTCTCATTAAGAAAGCAGCAACTGCAACGGGCATAGTAGAATGTACCTACAGTTCCAACTGCTCAGAAGGCTGAGGCAGAAGAACACTTGAGCACCAAGTTCAAGGCCAATCTCAGCAACAAAGTCAGACTCCCATCTCAAGAGGTAAAAAAAAAAAAAAAAAAAAGAAGGAAAGAAGGATGGAGGGAGTGAACAAGAGACACAGTGTTGTTCTTAGGCTTGTTCTCTCCTGAAATGAGCAGAAATAAAGGTGCCCTGCACACATCTTCTGTAACCATTCTCACCCTGGCTTCGGTTTCTCAGCAGTCTGCATGCAGATATCATTAGATATTGATAATATATCTGCTTGTAGTTGTTAGATATTGATAATCAGTGGGGAGTCAACACTGTCCACTACACTGTGAGCCTGCCAAGGGCAGGTACCTCTTGTTATTCTTTTCTGTACAGGAACCTCACTCACTGTACAGTTTTTAGTATCACTGTGTACCTCATGGAGAAGTTAACATGATGATATTGAATCTCAAAAGGCAGAAAATAAAGAGAAATGGAAGACAAAGGGGGAGTTGGCAAAAGTCAGGAGAAAGCAGGACCAGTGAGAAGCAGCATGAAAAAGTGAGTGCAAAAGTGTGTCTGCATACGTCCCTCCCACACAATCAATCTCCCAGAGGTTCTGGGGCTCAACCTCTCTAACTATTAGAGTCAGCCATGACCAGCATAGCAGGCAGAGCTGCAGCAAGAGGAAAGGGCAGAGCCACTCACAGCCCCACAGTACTGTTAACCATTCCTCAAAGCTCTGCAGCACTGCACACACTGTAAACTTAACACAACCATGCGCCTCTTGTTTTATACACACAACAGAACTAAAGACAAAGAGAATACAGTGAACACAATAACAAATTCTAAATAGAGCAGCTTCAGAATGTATAATATAAAATTTAATTCCTAAGTATTAAGCAAATATGTTAAAAATGTAAAGGAAAGCTAAAAATTACCATGAGTGTATTAAAAATTGGGGTAGCATAAAATAGAAACCACAACTTCATACCTATGTAATTGTAGGTTTGCTATGGACAGAAACTCATATATACTTTTGGCTTAGTACTTAAGCTAGGAGATGACAATAATGTTTCTACTAAAAACTTTTATCCTTATCTAGTATATTGTTGCCTCGACTCTATCATGTACCACATACTCACATCATGGGTAACCCATTCAAGAAATAAATTTTTGTTCAATGCATTACAAAGAAAACCACAATGTCCAGCCAATAAAAATTAAGCTTTCTGATCCCTAAAAACATAAACAAGAAACTTTAATATAACAGAAATGCTTTTTCTCCAGGTTAAACTCTCCCTACAAACTAATTTATTAAGAATGATAGACTTTCCCTGGGTTCAATCCTCAGCTCAAAAAAAAAAAAAGAATGATAGACTTCAAGTGGTCATCATTCTTCCCCAGACATGAAGAAGCAGAAGAGAAAACCATTTCATTTTGGAATGTTTTCATGTAAACTAGAGTAGACTCCTTGAGATGAGCCTTTTTTAAAAAACTACAATTTTATAATCTGTTTTAAGTTCAAAATATATTTTACTGTTTTATTTAAACAAAATATATGTTTACTGTCTTTTTATTAAAAAAAAAAAAAAACTACTCTATATTCTATGAACCCAAACATTTTATTTGTTTTTTTATCTGGTGCTGAGACTCGAATCCAGAGGCTAGCACTTACATGGCCAAAGAGCTATGGCTGAACTAAGCCCAGCCCATCAGTCCATGAAGATAAATGTTCTAATGGAAGAAGAGGTACATACAGACAGACATGACTGCAACAAGATTTGTTTTAAAGAAAGAGTAAGAGCATTAAACATTTTTAAATAAAAGACAGTCATTATATGTAGTTAAGGCATTCTGCACCACAATCTTAGAGGTGAACTTGCAACTTGTAATTTAAATTTCAGTAAAGTTTGAATGCTTCTCTTTCTATACACACCATTTTCTTATTTGAACTTCAATAAAAACAAGAACAATTTATGGTCAAGAATATAACAAAGAATGGGAAGGAACAGAATGAAAAATGGAAGCTCTTTCAGTGTAAAATCACCATGGTCTGTTAGTTGAAACAACAGTGGACACATTCCCAATACCAAGATGGATATGAAATAAATAAATAAATAAATAACAGAATATCAAAATTTGAGCTTACTTTGTGCCTTTTCACAGAAGTTTATCTGAAAGCCTAAAGTAAAAGAGATAAGTTGCAGTTCATTTGCTGTAAATCAAAGAAACCAAATCAGAGCATGACATTGCATCTCGATATTACATTGTGAATAAAACTAATACAAGAACAGTTCAAACCACTGCACCCCACCATAGAGACAAGGACAGCAGAGGGCTTCCTGTAAACACTCAGCTCTTTCAAATGCACTGCTGTACACTCAAAGTTTAATCATCTTTCATCATTAGTCTTTATTTTTCCCATACAGTCAATAAAAAAGTTTTAAAAGCTGTTTCATCAATTTTTTAACGTTTTCAACCTACAAATTCAGGATATATTACAATTTATTTTACTAGCCAAAATTATTGACTTAGAAATGCCCAAGCTAATTATTACCCATGATTAAGAAACTTTAGTAATTCATAAGCTATAAGACTTAAATAAAACAAAATTTTCTAAACAATTTGCTAACTTCAAGTGACAAGAATAAAATCACTAAAGAAAAGGTAAAATTCTTCTATAGCAGGTGTGGGAGCAGTCCTTGCTAGGTGTAATGGTATGCTTTGTAATTTCAGCACTCATGAGAGACTGCCTCTAGGTTGAGGCCAATCTGGCCTATATAGCAAATGAGACCTTATTCCCCTACCCCACCCCACCCCCCAAAAAAGGTATCCTTGGGAATGCTATGGTAGAGTAGATCATTAGAAGTTATAGAAAGAAAATTTGTACCCTCTCATATGAACTTATCTCCAGTTCTCATAGGATCTGGTGATACCCTGTGTATGCACCATATCCATATATCATTATCTGTCAAATGGCCCTGTAGAGTAAGTAAGTCATTTACAAGGTAAAGCAGCTGCAAGTCTCAGCACTCGGGACAAGGTTGAGGTTACAAATTTGAAGCCAGCTAAAGCTACAAAGCAAGACTCTGTCTCACAAATCAAAATGAAGCCCAATGCCTTTGCAAAACATTCTTTTACCTCCTAGTTTACTGAGTCAAGTCATGTGGTGTTCTTAGATATCTGCCTTTACTTGTATATATTACTGCCTTGGGAAACAAAATGGGACGAGAAACAAATTGTTTATACAAATTCAATCAAAACATGTTTTTTTAAGAGCTCAATGTAAAAGAAGTTTTACTAGTCCTTCATATCCAGTTGTCAAAAGCCTTGACACTCTAAGAAGATACAATTAACATTTACAATGAATAAAAGCTGGAAAATGCTTATGCAGTTACTTTCATACAACTAAGTAACCTATTGCTGACCATTTAATATCGCAAATGGTAATCAAAAAGGAAACAAATGGAAACTTCAAGAGCACAAAGTCCTGGGAAGCCTGGACAGCAGTGTACTCACACCTTACATGAAGGTAAGGTGCTGCACATCAACTATTCAGCAGAAGAGAACACAGGAAGAAAACTAGAAATCCAGGGTCTTCACACTGGAGCATGCAAAAGCTAGCCAGCCTCCTAGCAGGCAAAACGAGCAGAGTCCAAGTCAGGAAGAAAGGGCAACCTTGAAACAGCACTGGAAGAGAACCCTGAGAGAGACTCCAAGTTCAGAAGCAAGTTTAGTCATCCCAGCAGCAGAGACTGGGAAACAAATAACAATCATACTTAAGACAACAGTTAACTTTCTCTTCAAAGCAAATGGCTGTTACAGGAGGGAAGGGGCAAGGGGTGAAAGAACTATGAACAAAGTAGCAATGTGAATGAATGGTGGAGCAAGCAAAATAGTTGCACACGTCTTTAATCCTAGCACCGGGAAGGCAGAAACAAAAGCAGGCAGAATTCTGAGTTAGAGACCAGCCTAACCCACATATCTACACAGCAAGTTGCAGGCCAGTAATAGCTACATAGTGAGACCCTGTCTCAAAATAAATAAATAAATAAATAAAAATTTATATATACTCGAAAGGTGTATGTAAAAGCATGAGTCAAAACTGAGTACAAGGCTTCACATGCACAAATACACAGTAAAGTCTGATAAAAACAAACAAACAAAAAAACAGAGGGCTGAGGAGTGGCTCAGTTGAAGAACATTTACCTAGCATGTAAAGAAGCTGGGGCTGAGAATGGCGAACTACCACCAATTATTACTGCTCCACATTAAAACTAACCTAGTTTGAGTGCTAAATAAAATTCCTAAAACTTTAAGTTCTGCCATCAATCCAGGGTTGTTCGACTAAAGGTCTGAAGATCTTGATGCAGAGCTATAAACTTGCTCATTTTACTTAACTATGGATGAGATAACTAAGTGTCTGAATTCTGAACCCTCAATTGTTCACTTCTAAGAATTACTTCTCACTCTCTGCAGACGTGGCCACTGACAGACAACTACAACACAGTATTTCACCATTTTCTTGATAATTCTATCACTTCTCAAAAACATCAATTAAATATGTTTAAAAAAAAACTATTCTAGCTAAATTATTTTATGCCCTATGTGTGTCTGTGTGAGACACTTGTGCAAGTCAGGAAGTTAGTGCCCAGTGGATCACTGTGCTTAATTATACTCAAAGAGCTTGTGCAGCTGGTTGGAGTAAACCGATAAGGAGCCCCCAATACCTTCACCTTTGCAGCGTGCGTGTTCCCACTAATATACGCACATTTGTTCAATTAGAGGATTCTCCTATCTCCTAAACTCCATCCTGCCATTCATCTACACGAAGTCTTCCATCTCAGGGGTGCTAGCTGTCAGGTCAATCTTTTGATAGTAACTGATCATGCAAGCCTTCCCTCTGTTCTTTATACCCTTATCTACTCTTTAGGACTCAATTTTATGACCCTCTACTTCACTCTCCCTACTGCATCGGGGAAATCCTTTTATTTTCCTGGTCCCAGACAAGTAAACCTTTGCTTTCCTCTAACCAAAGAGGCAGAATCCAGACTCTACAGCACCAAATGCTAATAAGGCTACAAAGGAAATAAAGCTATATGAGGATTTCCCCTCTCTCTTGCTCTGGCTCATCCCAGGCTTTCCCCTCATTCCCCACTCCTCCCTTCAAGTATGAGATCTCTTAACAGGCCAATACTGGAAATCTGTAATTTACTGTAGAAGATGGTCTGTAATACTTTAAAAGCCTGGTTATGCTATAAAATAAAGGCAGAACCCAAGCAGTATTTGACAAGTGGTAAACAAAATGAGGGGCATCATCGCACCAGCACTGAAGGTGCTCCATGAAACAGCTCCAGATTTCTTGTTTATATATAAAGTTAAAATTCAAAACAGGAGGATCTCTATGACACAGGACAACAACAGGATATCTAAGAGGAGCCCCAGTGAGAGCCCATTACGGGCGGGGTAGCAGGCCTCAAACCAGGGCAGTGACTCACAGAGATGAACACTTACAAGTAAAGATGTACGGACTACAGGGTAAATAAACTGTGTGACTCACTGGGCCACACCACAGCTTCTACAAGATTCTTTTTCATTTTTTTTTTTTTTTTTTGCCTTCGTTCTTTGTTTGTTTTTGTTTTTTCTTTTTAATTTGGTTTTGTTTTTTGAGGGAGAGGTTGCAAGGGCAGAGGGCAGATGTGAGGGGACAGGGAGATAAGTGGGACTGGAATGCATGATGTGAAATCCACAAAGAATCAATAAAAAAATTTAAAAAAAAAAAAGAATTTGAACTGATAAAAAAAGTTAAAATAACATCCAGTAACCTCTGGGGTTGAAAGCTGTGGTTAATCCTAGCTTCGGCTGTGTAGAGCCCTTACAGAGTTATACGGTTGTCTCTGCTCTCCTTCCTTTGGGTTGGCAGTATAATACAGTACATATCCTCCTCATCTGAGCATTTTAGGGCTTTGAGTTGCTGAAATACATCACAAAGCCACATTAACATAAAAGAAATCAGACTCCTTACTGGCTCATGCCACAGCCCAGGTACAAATCCTTCCTTCTAGCACAAACCTGGAGATTATTGTTGCTGGCCACCTTCCAGCTTCCACCTCAAAATCCTGGCACGTCTTTGACAGCACAGCTATGCCCAACACATCACTATAGCTCCAAAATCAAGTTATCTAAACTGGTCCTAACTTTGTATTTTCACTGTACTTCAGAGTAACTTCTACAAGACTTCTTTTCTGATGGGTTGTTTGCTTTTTATTTCTTGTTGTTATCAAAAGGGAGCTTCCCTAATTTAGTAATTCCAGATTGTCTACCTCACTGAGACTCCAGTCATCAAATTCTTCCCATGATTTTTAAACTCAGGATTTTGTAGTCCACATATGCCTGCTCTTTTTCTCCTTGTAGCCAACAGCCACCCTCTCTACTTTGTGAGTGCACAACTGAATACCACATTGTTCAATGTAGCATCCCAGGGTGAACAATTTAGGATTGTGTGACATTAAGTAAGGACCTATCTTCTGTCAGATTCAGGAAGATCCAGAGTGTTCTGGGATGATCAAAATGTCTAGTAAAGAAACCAAATAGAGCAGGTTTTCGTTACTACAGAAAGTTATCCTGTTCCTCCCTTGGATGAGCAACACCAACAGCACCTTCTCTGCCTTTCCAGGTATTCATCAGAGCAGCTTACACTACACAAAGCCCATCCTCTTTTTATTCCCAGGAACCTAACAGGGTAATAAGAAAAAACTCTCTGACAACCCCATACCAACAGTCTATGCTATGTCTTCGTTTCCACCTACAGTTTTTGGCTGGTAACTCCCTCCCTAAGGCAGGCAAGCCATAGAAATAAGAGTTTCTCTTCCTCAACAGTCTTAAGAGCTCTATTCGTCCCTGACTTCTCATCCCTGGCACTGAATTTCTCTGGCTGCTAGGGATGCCACTAAAGTGAAACAGCATCTGCTCAGCATGCTTGAGAACCCGATTTCCATCTCTGGCACCCAAAGAGATCTTCTGATCTACCCTCCTACAATAGAGTAGGCTGTAGGACCTTTCATAATCCAGAGGAGTTCTGGCCCATAACCTGAAGGGAGGAAGGCTGCTCAGAGAGGCCAGGACTGAAAGGCAGGCCAGCCTTGCTAAGTTTCCCCATCTAGTCTATGAACATAGGATATGCAATGAAGTCTCCATAAATATCCCGAAAGAGAAGATGCAGGGAGCTTCCAGGGAGCACTCTCGCGCTCCCCCCACCTCTCTCGCCTGTGCTCTCCAAGACCCCTCTTCCCCTCTTCTTACCTTGCCCTAGGAATCTTCTCCTCTGTATCCCTTATAATATTCTTCATATAAACAAGTGAGCTTGTTCCCTGGATCAGGAACTCCAATTTCTGAGCTTTCAACTGGCATGTAAAGATGAGGAAGATAATCAAGCTTTGCAATCAGTTCTATCTCCTAACAAACAGTATCAGAACTGAAGTAGAAGTCACCCAGCGAAACTGATCCCTAGCTTACTGGTGAGAAAAAATCTGTACACCTTTTGAGGTCACAACAGTCTTCTGTGTCAACAGAGGCAAAAACAGACACTGTTTTTCAAATAAATGTCTTGTCTACAGCTCTCACTGTGCAGTCTGGTGTCCTGAAGCCTCTGACATCCCCTAAAGTGACTACTACTTCCTGACAAGCATCTAACACAAGTCCCAGGGTAACTGCCAAAAGAATCAGAAGAGGGGTTGGGGAGATGGCTCCCTGGTTATGAGCACTGGCTGCTCTTCCAGATGACCTGGGTTCAATTCCCAGCACCAAGATGGTGGCTCACAACCATGTGTTAACTCCAGTCCCAGGAAATGCAATGTTCTCTTCTGGCCTTTCAGACAGACCAGGATGTTCATGGTATACATACATACATGCACACAAAATACCCACAGAAATAAAATAAAATAGAATCAGGAGACACTAAATAACGTCACTTCTTGGCAAAACCACACATTCAATACCTATAAATATGTCATTTATGTGTGTGTCCCCGGCCTCATATGTAACCCCTGTGCTTGCAGTCAAAACACACACACACACACACACACACACACACACACACACACACACACGTAGTACTTTCCTTATCCTTCTTAAAACTGGTTTCAAGCAATTTTGAGTAAGATGAAATACAGCAGAGCTGTAAAAGGTTCATGTACTATCCACTTCTGTGCTCTTGCCTAGTGGTGGGTACCATGTGCTGTTCTTGAACAATCAAGCTGCACACGGTCTGTTTTCTCCTTTGAAAGGCCCACCTTGGGCAGTGTTAGGTGATGGCTCCTTGTACTGATCACCAGTTTAGCTGATCTTATGACTCCTTTCACCACACCAATTGTACATTAGACAAAATGTGAGAATGTATTCTAAAAGAGTATCTGTTACTTAATCTTATTGACTTTGCTCTCATTTTTAAAGGCATAAGAGAATTTCAACATATGCTTTAGGAGAGAACTAATTTACTACACTGTATACGTACCAGGTCATGTTAAAAAATAGTAAAAGAAATGCTGTCTGGGGCTGAGAATGAAGTGCACAGTAAAATGTTGCCATGTGTGATGGTTAATCTCAGTTGTCAACCTTGATGAGATTTAAAACTACCTGGGTGGAGGAGCATCTTGATTAAGTTAAAAGAAGTGGGATGTCCCAAACTCTGTGGGGGGGGAGGGTGTGGGGGGACACCATTTCTGGGCTAGGATTCTGGACAGTATATATATACTTTATATATATATAAAGAAAGTGAACTGAATACAAGCATTCATTGCTCTCTTCTTCGTGACTATAGGCACCATGTGGCCATCAACTTCAAACCCCTGCCACCGTGACTTCCTGGCCATGGCGGACTAAACCCTAGAACTGTGGGCCAAAACAAACCTTCCCTTCCTTGAGGTGCTTTTGCCAAGCCATTTGATCACTGCAACACAAAAAGTAACTAAGCCATAGCGCAAATACAAGGTCTCAAGTTCAACAGCTAATATCCCTATAAAAGGCCGGTATAGGTGGCATATGCCTGTAACCCCAGAGCAGAGGTGACAGACAAAGGGCTCCTTCACTCATTAGCTAACCAGTCTAGATTAATTGAAGGTCCTCAGGTCCCAGTGACACCATTGTTTAAAAGAATGGCTATCTCAAGGCAGATTTCTGACCCCTACCTGTATGCATCCTTACACACACACACACATGTACTCACAACTTGTGCACCCCACATGTACACACAAAGAAACAGTATTCTGGGACAAGCAGGCAACTATAGGATTTGGAACTCTTCACTGTCTATAGTCAGGATTTGTTGTTTGTTTGTTGTGAGTGTGTGTGTGTGTGTGTGTGTGTGTGTGTGTGTGTGTGTATAATAGTCTTATATATCCCTGGCTGGCCTTGAACCCACTATGTAGTGGAGAATGATGCTGAGGTTCTGTTCCTTTGGCCTCCACTTCCCAGGGCTGGGTCACAGCACTCACTACACCCAGTTTACATGCTGCTTAGGCTAGAATCCAGGGTTTCTTGCATGTTAGGCAACACTCTACCAACTCAGCTACATTCCCAACCCTGAACTTGGTTCTTTAAACCACACACTAAATCAAAGGCAGGTTTTCATATATGTTTTATACATTTAAATATTGCTAGGAAGAGACAGCGCAGTGATCTTAAATTTCTACTTTCTCTTAATAGACACACTTCATGACATTTTAAAGTTTATGTTCCTTCATAAATTTATCATACTTTTACTTTAATTGGAACATATAAAATGCTCACCTGAAAGCTAAATATGTGGGTATTAATCACATACTATATACCTTCACTACCTAAGGAGAAAATAAAGAAAAATTGCCTAGATCAACACATTAAGAGAACCAGAGGTACATTTCTGCTTACAGCAACTTGTATAGCAAGTGCTTTACAAATGGCTAAGTGTTTCTCAGAATCAATGGGATTCTAAACTGGACATGCTGGTCCAAACCTGTAGTCTCACCCTTAGAAAGATTACAAGTCTAAGTCCAGCATACAGGGCAAGACCCAATCTAGACTAACAAATAAAAACATGATAAGTTGTAACTATGCTAACTACTTTGAAAAAAAGGCATTTTTAAAGTGAAAGTTCCTAACTATGAGTTTAAGGCTCTATTTCTTTTTAACAGTCTTCTTTAATTTGTTGTGTATGTGCATTTGGGTTTGTGTTCATGTAGAAGCCAGAGGTCAGCATACACTATCTTCTTCCTCAACTGCTCTTCAACTTACGTTTTGAAACAGCATCTCTCACTGAGCCTGCTGGCTGCAAGCTCCAGAAATCCTTCTGTATTTCGCTCCCCAGGGCTAGAATTGTAGATGCATGCTGCCATGCCCAGCCTTTTACATGGGTACCGGGGATCCAAACTCAGGGCCTCATTCCTGCACAACAAGTGCTTTCCAGACTGAGTCATCTCCCTAATGTCCTTAAACCTTCTTAATAAATTTAACTTCTCACATTTTTAAGAGATCTTTTAAATTCATTACATATTAAATGACTAGCAACTAAAGCAGGTAAATATCATTTCTAATAATCTTTACACATGCATAGTATTTTATGTTTTAAGGCATTTTCACATGCAATAACCTAATGTGATTCTTAAAACAGTCTATAAGCTGTGTATTCTCTATTTTAATAGATGAAAACTTATAGGAAATTAGAAAAGTCTGGTAATTTCCCAAGGGTGCAGAGCCTGCATATGGCCTTGGTTTTTCCTAGTCCAAATCCAGCATTCTCTCAACTTTGACGTCCTATTTCTAAGATACTGCTCCATGCAAAGGTAAAGCCAGGACCAGCACAGAAGAAATCCTGCTATATTTTCAGTGCTGAAATTCCTCACCTCTCAGCTGGCAAGCTTTATTCACCAGAATATTTGTTATTCTCGAACATACCTGTGGTGACTTCATGGAACATTAGGTCCTAGACTTACGCCTAGCTCACCTGAGTCTGACTGCCTGACATGCTTCCACTAACTTGGTTAAATACCTAGGCTTTTACAAGCCACCATGAGAAAGGCTCTTGAATATTAAGATGGCAATTGTACATGTATAAGTTCACTATACGTTCTTGAGCTAAAGAATTACACTATTACTTAGTACTGTACCATTCAAGAAACCTCTCAGTTGAAATTCGTCTATTATCAAGGAAATTATTTTTCAAATTCTCAGATTACTGAGAAAATAATTTTTCCAATTCTCAACTAATTATTGAGAATAAAAGCCCATTCATAGTAGCTCATTTGAATATTTTTTCTTTCTCAAAAAAAAAAAAAAAAACTTATCCTAAAGTCTAATACATTTTTATAATACTATTTACCCAACTTAGTAAGCAGATATACATTTTGATAGTTTTAGTCACCAAATAATCAAGGGAGGAAAGGTGGGGGGAAAGGCATATTCAGCTTGTAAATGTTTGATGTTTGTCCTTCTGTATATGGACTTAAGGAAATTAAAGAGAAAGAACATGAGTCAGAATGAATGAAGACTCAAATGTATGAGTAATAACAAAATCAGCTACTATTCTCTGTTAGCTGAGACTCTGTGGGAAGAATGCTTTAAAAATGGCCAGATCAGAAATACAACTTCTTTGTGAAAATGTAACTAAATGAACAAATGATGACTGTTAAGAAGCCAAAGTCACTACAATTCCCATTCCAGCTAACCACACAGCCCACAGACTATTTACAGCTACAATAGTACCTCCATAACAGCAACATTATCACCATTTGAGACTCTCAGATCCAGAAAACAACAAGGATTTAGTGTTTGAAGTAGAACAGTATCTTCTCTGGAATTCTAAAACTAGGATCCCTTAATAGTGAAAAACGGTGACATCAACGGGTTAGAAGAATTGTCTAACCCACAGATAATAAAGCTTAGAAAAAGAAATGTGCAAGCTGGGTCATAAGGGACTAGGGACCCATGGGGTAGAGACAGAGATCATCTCAAGTAACAGGATGAGCACTGAGAATATTGATGGTCAACACTCACGGCATCCTTCCGCAATGCCAGGCCCCACACTTTCTGTGCATATTCTCCTTGTACCTGCAAACAAGCGTTCTTACTTTCCGACTACGAGACAGAGGCTTCGAGAGGCTAGGTAATATACTCACAGAAAGCTTAAGTCTTGGTGGGGTGGAGTGAGGACAGGATTCAAACCCAAGACCCCAAAGCTCTGGCTATTAAGCATTACAATATAAAGGAAATAATGTTTCCAACTTTGGACCACAGTTGACCACAGATGGCAAGTCATGAAACAGTGCAAAGTCCTTTGTCACGCACGGTGCCTATCCTACAGGAGACTTTCCAGTGACTGCTGAAATGTATCTCTATGTGCTAAAACTGAATCTGCTGCTCATTAGGACCTGATCATGAACGGCTCCAAGAAAAAGTCTTTTGGGTAGCAAGCATATAAAATGAGGGCAAGGGGATGGCCTGGGAAATACAGGAAGACTTCACCTCAAATAAATAAATAAATAAACAAACAAAACTAAATCCAAAGAAGGCCACTGGTAAAGAATGGAAAACCTGGCTCAAACTAGAGGAAAAAAAGTTACTCATTTGCTGCTTAAACTCCAGCTTTCTAATTCAGATTATGCTACACATCATCTTGAACATTTCAAACACTTCTCTTTACTCTGAGCAATCGAAACTGATTCAAAACACAAGGTATAACTTAGCATGTTCCTGCATCAATCAAAGACTAAAGATTTTTTAAGTAAAGGTTTTTTTTTTTTAAAGTAACAATGAAGGAGCTGGAGAACTGGCTCAGGAGTTAAGAACACTTGTTGCTGTTGCAAGGGAGCCGGGTTTGATTCCCAGCACCCACATGGCAGCTCACAGCCATCTGTAAAGCCAGTCTCAGGAATCTGATAACCTCTTCTGACCTTTCCAGCACCAGGCATGCATGTGGTGCTTATACAAACACCCATGAAAAACATGCACACACACAAAATAAAATGTCTTTTTAAACATTCAGCCATAATTCAAAGACCGTTTAGGGCCCTTCCCCCTTTTAAAAAGGGTTCCAGAAATCAAAAAGCAGAGATAGAGGAGACTAGAGAACACCAGACTGATTCCTGACCATGTGACTTTGAGTTTCTATCCAGAAATCAAAAAGCAGAGATGGAGGAGACTAGAGAATACCAGACTGATTCCTGACCATGTGACTTTGAGTTTCTAGGAGCTCTTCCCAACTGCAGAATCTTCATATTCTCTCTTCTCTCTGCCTTGGCCCCATCTCTGTTCTTTTCAGACAGGCTTTCTCCGTCCATCTTATCAAGGAGACTGCCCTATTACTACCTTCCATCACAAAACCCAGCTTGTTGCCTTCATTTTTCTTAAGCAGCCTCTACTATTTACCGACACGTCTTCCCTTCCCCATTCTCAAAGGGGCATGCTCCACCAGAAGTGAGATGATAGCTGTGCTCACTGGTGTCTACACACTCAGAACAGCACTGTGTTGGCTCTAAGCAGCTGCTCAATAGTTTCTGAACAACATGAAGAAAAAAATTAATACAGGTTTTTCAAACTGTCAGCCTCTCCCCTCAAAAAGAAAAAAAATTAAAAAACAACCCTTGAAATATATATAATTTTACTGAGTTATTGTGTTCAGGTGGAGGTCAGGGGACAACTTGAAGGAATCAGCCCTCTCCCTGCCATGTAGATCCCAGGGATTGAACTCAGATCAGGCTGTCTCTACCCTTAAAATATTTTTTAAAAATTTTAAGTCACCCGTTGTGGACAAGACACAAGACAAGATAATCCTATATTATCTTAGCAGACAGTAGAAGTATGAGACCAAGAAATCAATCCTGGATTCTATATAATGTAACATGCAGCATAGTAGGCATCCAATAACTGACTCAATTTGAATTAATTAACTTAGGGGCCGTACAGAATACATCTTCTGAATGCTGAGCTCTTCTGTTGATGTGCCTATCATAGTTTAATATATAGACTAAATTTTTCTTACACAGAGGGGATGCAAACGCAGACCGTATTTCTGCTGCCTGAATCATGGCATGCTATCGTAAACACGAAATATTCAACATATAATCTGTTAACTAGACACAAGAAACTCTTTATGGAGAGTTTAATCAAAAAGAAACCATGGTCATACTGATAACAAGGATATCCAAGTGACTCTTAATAATTCAACATGAGTCCTTTGCTAAAGTTAATCAAGAGATTTCTGGGTTTGTCTGTTTCAAAAATAGCACTACTACCCCAAATCCCTCCAGTAAACTTAAGATATGGTCTGTAATGAGCCCAGGCCTGTATGTTCACATCACCTGTCAAAACTCACATAGAGATACTAAGGCCTCCCAGTGGGGAAAGGCCATTACAGGAGAGCTGTCTCGGATGCCCAGACTCGATCACTTTGACCTCTGCCATCCGGTTTCCTGAATCTCTCCCTTTCAGCCGAACTCGGTCTTCTATTTTTATCGGATTTTCTTCTCTGCATGCGAGGAGAACACACATCTCCAGCCTGGGTCGAAACGCCTCTCCGGGGCCAGCGGCTGTCTCCCCACCTTACAGGTGGCACTGGGCCTGGCGAACCCCCGCCCCTCCCACGCAGACACCCTGCAAAGTTTGGGGGACGGGGGGTCAGCGCAGGGGCCCGGCTCCAGCGACGCCCGGCGAGGCGCAAGATGGCCCTGAGCCGGCCCCACTGCGGCGCGCGGGGGCGGCGGGGCCGAGGGCCGGGACGCGGCCGACCTGCGAGCTAGAGGCCCGGCCGCGCGCGATCCCGAAGCCCGCGGGCGCCAGGTGAGCAGCGGGCGGGCGGCAGCCAGGTAGGCCCGAGCCGGCGAAGGCAGAGCCGCCGCAGCGGGCAACCCACGCCGGGCCCGGGGCGGGGAGACGGGGCGAGGCCGGGCCCGAGACGCGGAGCTCGGGCGGCTTCCTCAGACAGCCCCGGGGACGCGGCGGCTCACAGGCCGCGGTTCAGCCGAGCGCCTCGCTAGGGGCCCCGTAGTCTCGGCGCGCCCGCCGTCCTTACCCTGCATGCTGCTGACGGCCGGGTGGCCGGGGGCGGGAGGCCCGATGGGGCCCGGGGTGCCGCCACCGCCCCCGGAGCCGCCGCCGCCGCCGCTCGGGGTCGGAGCCGCCATTGTTGGAAGTGAGGAGCCGAGCGGCGCCGCGGCGGCTGCAATGCAGCAAGCTCGGCCTCTCGCTCCGCTGAGGGCGCGGCGTGCGCCGCCTTGGCCCCGCCCCGGACACGCCTCCGACACGCCCCCTTCCCCGTGCACGCCCCCGCCAGAGCTGACGCGCAGCCTGCAATTCAGGCTGAGCTGCTGCATGCAGCACCCAGGACTGAGGGCAGGGCCTGCAGTCCTGGATATGGTGGCCCTCTACCCTCCAGGGACCTATAGTGGCTTGCAGAATCAGAAATATTTGTGCATTTGAGGAAGGGAAAGACCTACGAACCCAAAGCTTTAGAACTACCTTCTTGGAACCTCAGAACCCAAAATCAGAGCAGTAGCTTCCTGTTCAGTCTCTCTGATCCATCCCTTCCTAAAGTGTCTTGCTTTTGCTGTGATCTCAGGCCAATGCTCTCAGCACTGCTGGAAGCCGGCAGGGGTCTTTGAAGGAAAAAGGAAAAGTTCCAATTTAGGCTTTTCAGCCCAAAATGCATGCTAAATATTTTGTCTATTTATTCTGTGTGGGAAGAGAACAGCAAACAACAAAAGGAGAGACTGTGGTGGCTAGCAAACTTATCTCCTTTTCAAGTGCAGGTTAAAAGGCGGCTTTCTTCGAGGGAGGCTATTTTTTAGTTCCAGGGGAAGAACCCAAAATCATAAGGCTGACTGTGGTGATGCATGCCTTTAATTCCAGTACTTAGGAGACAGATTTCTGAGTTTGAAGAAGTTAACCTGGTCTATATATTGGTTCCAGGATCTAGTCAAAAAAAAAAAAAAATTAAGGATGAAAAATATAAGATGAAATTCTCCTTCCAAAGCAACTTATCATATTGGAAAACATGGATGGGTGCAAAAAATAAAATAAAATACAGTTGTGTATTTCTTTTCACTCGGACACTTCAACACACAAGGGAAAAGACATCAAAGGGCCCATAATTTGCTAGCAATGTCCCAAATATCATATCCTGTCATTACCAGACTCTAACTGCAGTGTGCCATGACATTTGCCTCACCAGGAGCATTTCCCAGCCAGCTCTAACATCAGTGTGCTGTGTGCTGTGGTGTATAGTGTCATCTCTGTTCTCAGTTCCAGTTCTTCGGGGTCTGGAGTGATGCCAAGAAATGGTTTGGAGGGATTTAAATTTCCCCATTCCTATAAGTGCCATGGCCTTCCCACTCCCACTCTCTGGCGTGAATAATTAATGTGTTCACTGTCTCATGAAAAGTACTTTTGTCAAGCCCCCCCCCCCAACAGGTACATAGTTCTTTAGTAAGAACTTAATATATATGTAGCTATACCAATCTCTTAAAGGCATTGCCGGAGTTAGGATGAGTAGCAGGAGATGTATATATATCATTGTTTCCAATATTGCCTTAGAGGGTGTATAGGTTGTACAAAAGGATTTTAATCTGTGGGAAACATTGACCCGATATAGTTAGGTGAACATGAATGAGAAAAAAAAATTAACAGAGAAACCTGGGTGTGGTGATATATTTGTGATCTAAGAAATAAAGCTTGCCTGAAGATCAGAGGACAGAGCCAGCCACAAAGTTAACATAGAGGTCAGGCAGTGGTGGCACACACCTTTAATCCTAGCACTAGCACTTGGGAGGCAGAGATCCGTCTGGATCTCTGAGTACAAGGCCAGTATGCTGGGCTTCGTGAGATTGATCCAGTCTAGGAGAGAAACAGAGCCAGGCAGTGGTGGCACACACCTTTAACCCCAGTTTTGGGACGCGCACACACCATTAATCCCAGCACTAGGAAGGTTGAGATAGGAAGTGAAATGGCTAGGCAGAGAAAGGCATCTAAGGCCTGAGGAGACAGGAACTAGAGAGCCTTTCAACTGAGGACTCAGGGGCATTCAGTCAGAGGATTTGTGGAGGAGTTGTCAACTGGAAACATGGATTGTGAGAGCAGCTTTGACCCATCCTACCACGAGAAAGCCAAAGCTTCAACCAGAGTAAGATGGCCATTCAGGAGATGTTATAAACTTTAACTGCTAATAATCATCCATCTGTGAAGAACTGCAGGCAAATGCTTATCATGACATTGCTTGTTACAATAAAAATGGAAGTATTAAAACTCCAGGTTGTTACCACCCATCACCCAGGGAAAAGTAATATTGATAGCTCTGGCCATGGTCTGAGTAGATACAAATACACTGCCAAAGAATGTGATTTTATTCTACCAGAACTACATCCATACTCAGTGATCAGAACCGGTGTTCAATTTCTTTAAGTTTACTTTTAAAAAGGAGGGGGAGTGGAGCTGAGTGCTGTGGCGCACTCCTGGATCCCAGAACACTGGAAGGAAAGTTAAGTCAGGAAAACTGAGACTTCCCAGCCAGCCTGGGCTACATAGGGAGAAACTGTCTCAAACAGAAGGAAGGGGAGGGGGAGACTATATCAAAAGGAAGAAAGGGGAGGGGAGAAGGGAAAAGAGAAAGGGAGAGAGAAAGAGTGAGGGAAGAAAGAAGACAGAAAGACAAGAAAAGTCAAATCAATGGCTACATACGGCTGTAATCCCAGCAGTGGGAGGCTGGGGCAGGGAAATCATAAATTCAAGGCCAGCCTGGGCTACAAAGTGAGACACTGTAGAAAATGGAAGGAGGGCAGGGGGAGATCAGAGGGCAGAAGAGAGGAGAATGGGGGCTGGGGTGGGAAAAGTATGTGCTCTTCTGGGAGCAGGGAGCTTGGAGATGAAATGAGAGAGTAAGAGAGTCCATCCAGGGATGGTGGGACTATTCTATTTCGTGATGCTTTGTTACATATGTGTACACACATGGTTTAAAAAAAAAAAAAAAGCTATACTTGACATTTGTGTACTTTTGTGTGTATACTTCACATTCAAAAAAAAAAAAAAACTAACAAATGTAAAACTCTAGCTAATTCTATATTGAGGTATTTAAGGAGGCCATGCACTGCCTGATAACCTGCAGTAGACTTTGAAAAATGGTTGAGTTGAAGAACACAGGGACGGAAAGATGAGTAGATGCATGCTAAAACAAGCTTTATAAAACATTAGTGATAAATCTAGAGGACTAATATGCTGATTCAAACTATAATATTTTCAGTTTCATGTCTGAGATTTTTCATAATATCACGAAAATCAAAAGCACAAGACCACTAAAAACATTCCAAAATTAAACATGTTGCTAAATTATGCTGTCAATAAAATTATAAAAGAAACAATATAATTTAAGCCTGTATAAAGTCTGGCCCACTGGCTAGTTCATGACTGGAGAATTTAGTCATTGTTTAAGGGGATGGGTGGTACATTATTGTTGCTTTCTGGTTGGATAGTTGGTTTTTGTTGTTGTTGTTGTTGTTTGGAATTAGGTAACAATATATGGTTTGAACTTAATAACATTCTTTAGCTCACTGTTTCTTTTGCTTTAAGGCAGTCTTGCCATACGGCACAGGCTAGTTTTATGGAAATTACTAGTGATCTCTTCAGTAATCCCAGGCTTCCTCATGCAGGGTTATAGGCACGTGTCCTCTTGTCTGCTGGGGGAGGGGGTCAAAACTAATTGTCAACTGAACAGATGCTAGAATCACATAGGAGACAAACCTCATAGAGAACCTGTAAGAGAATTTCCAGGTTGGGTTAATCGAGGTGAGAACTCTCACTCTAAAAATGTGGGTGGCACCCTCTTACAGCCTGGGGTTATGGTCTATGAAAAGGGAGAAATGAGCTGAATATTCACATTCATCTCTCTTTGTTCCTCACAGCAGGAGCAATGTGACTAGCAGATCCATGCTCCTGGTGCTGTGCCTTTCCCATAGTGATGGACTGACTACACTATCATTCTGGGAGCCAAACCCTTTCTTCTTTAAGCAGCTTCTTCTCTGGTGTTTGGTCACAGCAAGAAGAAAAGTAGGGATGCACATTTTATCTTTATGGCAAGAGATTTAAACTACACTCCATATACCACATAGTTTACCAATTTAAACTGCCCAATTCGGTGATGTATAGTCATTGAAGTATGCAGCCATCACAAGAAGCATATTTAGAACATTTTCATCACCCCCAAAAGAATCCTATCCCTTTTACAATCACACCCCCCCCCCCAGTGACTACCAGCTATGCCCTCTGTATTGTCACTTGACATAGGCTAAAGTTGTCTAGGAAGAGGGAACCTCAATTGAGAAAATGCCGCCGTCAGACTGGCCTGTTGGCAAGCCTGTGAGGTATTTTCTTGGTAGATGATTGATTGAAAGAGCCAGTGTAGACTCTGTCATGCCTGAGCAGGTGGTCCTGGGAGGTTTGAGAAAGCAAACCAAGCAAACCAGCAGGAACCAGCCAGTCAGCAGCATTCTCCCATGGTTTCTGCTTCAGTTCCTATGTCTAGGTTCCTGCCTTGGGTTCTTGCACTGAGGTCACTTTACGATGAAGTGTAAGCTGTAAGGTGAAATAAGCCCTTCCCTCCCCAAGTTGCTTTTGGTCATGTTTATCAGGTGGATAGAAATCCTAAAACTAACACACGCTCCCTGGATCTTGGCGAGCACTCACCTACTTCCTGTCCACACAGATCTGCCTGGTTTTCATACTTTGTTCCTTTTGGTGACTGGATAGCAGTATAGTGCATGAATGTGATGATTTTGTTTATCCATTTGTCAGTTGACAGGCATTTTGGGACACTGTCACCTTTTGGTTATTCTTGACAATGTTGCAGTGAACATTTGTGTATGAGTTTGCCTGTGGGCGTCAATGATCTGATCTCTGGATATGTGGAGGGAAATTGGCGGCTGTTAGGGAAACTGTGTGTCCCCACTTAAGGGACGATCAGAGTCCTTCCCGGGGTGGCTGAGTCATCTGTTTTCCCAGAACACCCAAGGCACAGTTTCACCATACACATACAGATTGTTATCTGTCTTCTTGACTGTAGCACCCCTGGTGAGTCTCATTATGTTTCCAGGGCATTTTGCATACGCTAGCCAATGAACTGAACATTAATAGGTATTTATATATAAAACTATATATATATATATATATGAACTACAAAGGGGCTGGAGAGATGGCTCAGAGGTTAAGAGCACTGACTGTTCTTCCAGAGGTCCTGAGTTCAATTCCCAGCAACCACATGGTGGCTCACAACCATTTGTAATGAGATATGGTGCCCTCTTCTGTATTCTAAATAAATAAATCTTAAAAAAAAAAAAAAAAGAACTACAAAGGAAACAGGTACCATTGTGTGTCCCAAGAGGGATTGCCATGAACTCTGAGGACATTATAAGTCACTTCTGAGTGAATCAGATCACAACAGATTCAACCAATCAGAGCTCAAGAAAGAGGCACATGCAGGAAAGTTGGGCTGTGTGCAAATGAGATACCAGAAATTAAAATCTGCTGGTTATTGGGGGGAGGGAGCACTTTACTATCAGCATAGATTAGCAATTATTGCTGGACACAGAACTATTTTTGGAACATGGAAAGGAGTGGAATTCCCCAACTTTGGGGATTCACAAAAAAAATAAAGTTATACACAGCACAATAATATAAATGAGCAAGAGAGATGTCACAAGAGGGAAAAACTGAATTTGTTTTAAAGGAGTGTTACGTTTGATTGGCTTCGATTTTTTCCAGTTGTAATCTCAGTTCTCACTGAAAGCCAAGATGACCTCAGACTCCTACCTTTCCTGCCTCAGTTGCTTGTGTGCTGAGCATACAGGCATGCGCCACCATGCCCAACTACCAAGAATGCTTTATGTTCTTCTTTGTGTAGGGTCCATAATTCATAGAAAAACATTTAATTATTTTACTACCCAAAGAGCAACAAGCCAATATACTGACACAATGCAATAAAAATGAATAAAACATGAATGACTGTATTTCATTATTTATAACCTGTGATTACAACTCTCATGTGTAATTATAGTTAAAACAATGATTTATTATAATACTTTGCTTATAAAATAGACAAATAGAGAAACGTTTGATTTTTTTATCGACTCCTCCTCAACACCACCTTTTTTAGACAAGGTCTCACTATATAGGCATGGCTGGCCTAGAGCTTACTACAATAGACCAGTCTGGCTTTGAATGCTCAACAATCCACCTGCCTCTGCCTCCTATTGTGTAGCAATTTCCTCCAAGATAAAACATCCCATCTTGAAGGGAAGCTCATTAAACCTCAAGATGCTCTAAAGGTGGGTAAAACATTCTATTCTGTAGGAAAGCTCCTTAAGATCAAGAAGTATACAACTCAAAAGCTTCAGGAAGTCCCTGAAACTGACCAGATCACTAGGTCCCTTCCTCTCCAAGCATATACAAATGGAAAGGATTACACTCTCAGACCATCAGAACAACCTGAAAAAAAGACAGTCTCTAACCTGTTGAGCTACTTGCAGGTTTTCAGTGCACTCTAAGTTTCCAGCCTTTGTGGGCTGCCATCTATGCTGGTACGGGCTTTGGTAATGTAACTGTCTTTGAGTAATTTCTGTTATGGTAATTAACCCCTCACCTACACTCCTGTAAGTAATCCTGGTAAATTCATGGGCTCACCCATTGGACTTCAATGGTATCCTGCTTTGATCTGTTGTCTGTTTCCTATCTGGGGTGAGTAGATATTTGTTTACATCTCCTCAGGAATAGTGTCACACAATAACTCCCAACAGCCAGGGCTTCTTTTGTTGTTTTTTTATGGGTTTTTTTCATGACATGGTGCCTCTATGGAACCTGTGCTGATCTGGAGCTTTTTGGAAATCCTCCTGCTTCAGCCTCTCAGATACTGGGGTCGTAGGTATACACCCAGCTTCTCGTTGCTTTTTTAGTATATGAGGTATCTAAAATACAAGCCCTAGAATTTCAAGGGCAACTCATTTAACTAAACTCAGCTCCTATCCAAATTCTTCCCTTTCTCACTCTATTCCAATTGTTAGCTAATAGCTAAAAAGACTGACCTGGGACTCAAAAAAGGAGTGGTTACCTAACAAATGTGTGACCATAGGTTCAATTCTCAGCATTGGAAAGAAAACCAGACCTCCTCCTGCAGTTTACATAACACATCTTACTATCAACACAGAACTACACAGTCTTCTTGTTGTAAAGAGGTGAAATTTGGACTGGGGCTGTCCAAATTTGGCATAGTATAGCTCAGTTGGTATAGTGCTTGCCTAGCATGCACAAAGCCCTAGGTTCAATTTCCAGCACCATGTAAACCAACATAGTGACTAACACACCTATAATCTCAGCATTAGGCAGGTAGAAGCAGAATCAGAAGTTCAAGGTCACCTTCATATACCCTCCTACATAGTTTGAGGCCAGCCTGGTTTATTTTAATACCTAGAAATTAGAGGTTCTTAATTTTTCATCCTTTTGAAGTCAAAGATTTCTGCTTTGATTAATCTTTCCATACAAACTTTACAATCAGTCCAGGTTTTTTCAGACTAGGACTAAAAAAAAAAAAAAAAAAAGGAATAACTTTTAGAAAGGGGAAATTGTAGGCCACTGGGGTGACTCTGGGTAAAAATACTTGCTATGGGAGCCTGCTGGCCTGAGTCTGATCCACAGACCCATGATGAAAGTAGTGTCCTGGCTCCTGAGAGCTTTGCCGTCCACACTGTTGTTAGGGCATGCAGGCACACACACATACACATATACACACACAACACACAGAGGCACACACACACACACACACACTCTCTCTCTCTCTCTCTCTCTCTCTCTCTCTCTCTCTCTCTCAGACACTCCTATAAACACACATACACACAATAAAATTATTTTAAAAAGAGAGAGGGATTATAAGTCATATTAAATGTGAAAAGTAATTTCATCCAGGTTATATAGAAATGGCAATATGGTCAATTTCATTCTCATGGATTAAGAGAATTGATGAACTGTCATTCACCAAATATAACAGACTGAGAAAATATACTTTAGGGGTTTAAGAGTAGTAGAATGATTCTCTAGCAAGTCCAGAGTGTTAGTTCTGACCCTTAGCACATGAGTGTACAAGGTTACAGAATTAACTAGTAAAACCAGAATTAAACTTGAATACTTACAACAATATAATTAAAGATGAGCTCTCAAATCAGAGACAGCCATCTGAAAATAGCTAAACTTTAATTCCTATCTCAAACATTAAATCAGGATAAGGTACAGTAGATCTGGAACACAGGACTATCCTCTGAGCCAAACTATCATCTTCAAGAGTTCTGCTGCACTTGGTCACAAAAGATCATCAGAGCTTGGCGTATTGTTTATTTACCTTCCTCATGGAAGGAGGGGGTGAGGAGGGTCATAGAACCCTCACCTGAATATCTATCCACCTCTCCCAGCCAGTTGTATACATAGACTCATGTAACTAAATACTTGGTCCTCATTTGATGGAACAGTTTGGAAAGGAGGTGTGGTCTTGTTGGAGGAGGTGTGTTACTGGGGGTGTGTACTGAGGTTTCAAAAGCCCAGGCCTCTCTATTTCTCTCTCTATGCCTGGTGGTTGTGGTCTCAAGATGTAAGCTCTTAGCTACTGCTCCAGCACCACACCTGTCTGCTGTCATGCTGCCCCCATGATGGTCGTGGACTTACCTTCTCAACATGTAAGCCCCCAATAAACTCTTTCTTCTATAAGTTGCCCTGGTCATTGTGTTTTGTCACAAGAGTAAAAAAGTGATTAAGACATGTTTTCCCAGTGAACTCTTAGGGAATCGTGCCTTGGTTTGTTATAAGAGAGGCAGACATTCTTTACCTTTCCCCCAGGGAATTTTGGCAACAGAATAAAAGATGTTAAAACACACACACACACACACACACACACACACACACACAAACACACACACACAAACACACACACCACTCAGGAAAAAAGACACAAAATCAATACAATACAAGAAGATCCCATCATTTCTGAGGATAGCACAAAAGTTATAGAAGAGAAAGAAAATAATGTGTTATAAAAAAAAGTTATGGTAAACATGTGAGAGACCAAACAACTGATAGGGAAAGTATCCTTCAATTTATAACAGAGAGCTAGTTTAACTATTAAAATTTCCTACAGGAGGGAACTAGCACAGGGAAGTACATTCTTAGCATGAGCAAAGTTCTGGGTTAGAGCCCCAACACACACACACACACACACACACACACACACACACACACACACACACACACACACACACACACACACACACACACACACACACACACAGAAACAAAATAAAGGAAGAAAATATAAGGAAGGAATAAAGAAAGAAAAATGAAGAAAACTTTTTCTTTTATTGATAATCAATTTTTATTATACAATATATTCTGATTACAGTTTCCTTTCCCTTCCTCCTCCTAGCTCCTCCTCACCTCCCATCCCATCCAAATCTACATCCTTTCTGGCTCTCCATAGGAAACAAATGGGAATCTAAAAAATAATAATACTAAAATAAAATATGATCAATAAAAGCAAACACATTGGGTTGTGAAAAAATGACCAAACAAGAAAAAGAGCACAAGACATGTATATAGATGCAGAGACACACATGTTTGCACACGCAGGTATCCCATAAGGATTCAAAACCAGAGACTATAATGTATATGCTAAGGACCTGTAAGGTAAAAATAATGATAATAATAAAAACGCCCTGACTTAACATTATGAGACAAAGAACCTCCAAAGATGCTGTTGAGTTTGTTTTCTCTTGGCCATCTACGGCAGGGCATGGGGCCTACCCTTCAGAGTGGATTGATTCCCCAGTGAGACTCCCTTGGAGTCATTTACAAGTGGCTATCAATTGGAGATAGGTTCTCAGGGATAAAATGTGAGTCCACTTCTCTCTTCAGCTCTAGAATACCATCTGTTACAGACCCCTGCAGGCCCTGTGCATGTTGTCACTGTCTCTGTGAGTTCATATGTGTGCCAGCCCTGTTGTCACTAGAAGGCCTTGGTGTCCACCATCACCTCTTAAACTCTTTCTGCCTCCGCTTCCACAGAGTTCCCCCATCCCTGAGAGGAGGAGGAATTTGATGGAGACCTCCCTTTTAGGCCTCAGTGTTCCAAGGTCTCTCACTCCCTGCATATTATCTGGCTGTGAGTCTCTGTATCTGTTCTCATTTGCTGTGGGAGGAAGCTTCTCTGATGATTGCTGAGCAAGGCAGAGATCTATGAGTATAGCAGAATGTCATTAGGAGTCATTGGATTGCTACATTCCTTTGGCAGAATAGTAGCATTTGGTTTTCTCCTGGGTTCCTGGCCACCCAAGATCATTGGGTGTGGGTTCCATGTTATGGAACTGGCCTTAACTCAAAATAGATGTTGGTTGGTTACTCCCACCAGCTTTGTGCCACTGTTGCACCAGCATATCTTGCAGGTGGGTCACTGCTGTGGATAGATGGTTTTGTAGCAGGGTTGGTTTTACCTTTCTTCTTTGTTAGCATGCAGAGTGCCTTCCAGTAGCATGAATAGGGGTGAAGGCTCTAGGTAAGCACCAGCTTGACATGTCTGAGTTCAGTGAGTTGTGTAGGTGTTGTCCTCAGTCATAGGGGCTTACTGTTGGTTTGCAGAGAGCCACCAGTTTCCTTGGCAATAGTCTGGGTTGTTTGGGCGTTCCCATGGGGATCCCATTGGCCAAGAACTTGATTAGCTGTAACCCATTCCCAGTACTGGAAGCTTCATTTGCTGATGAGAGGTGCCCAGTTGGGGCTTTTGTCTGCCCTCATATATGTATATTATAGGAAGTTTCTACTGTACTAAGTTTCCATATGACCCCTCAAATAACCCAAATTTAAGCTGTTTTCTCCCTATGTTCCCTTCCTCATTTCCCCTCCCTGTCTGATCCTCCCACTTCCTTATCTACCCATAACCATTTTCCTATTTACCTTCCTAGGGCATTCCATCCCCACCCCTAATCCCTTACTCTCTATCTAGCCTCTGTGGTTCTATGGACTATAGCTTTCTTATAAATGGCTTAACAGCTAACATCTACATATGAGTGAGTACACACCATATTTGTCTTTGGGTCTGAGTTACCTCATTCAGAATTTTTTTTCTAGTTCCATCCATTTACTAGTGAATATCATGATTTCATTGTTTTAAGTGTCTGAGTAATATTCCATTGTAAAGTGTACCACATTTTCTTTATCCATTCATACACTGATGAACATCTAGATTCTTTCTAATTTTTGTTTGCTATGAATAGAGCAGCAGTGAACATGATTGAACAAAGTCTCTCCAGTAGGATGAAGCATCCTTTGGGTACATGCCCAAGAGTGGTATAGTTGGATCTTGAAGTAGATCAAGTCCCATATTTCTGATGAACTGCCACACTGATTTCCATAGTGGCTGTACAAGTTTGCGCTTTCACTAGCAATAGATGAGTGTTGGGAAAAAAAACTTAGTCATGCTAAAATGAATTGCAAATTAGAAACACAATGAGATATGATGTTTCAGTGGCTGAATAGGCAAACTTTATTAACACAATATGTTGATGAGGGTGTGGGCAAGTGGCATTCTCAGATATAGCTGATGGGGATATGGAGAGATGGCTCAGTGGTTAAGAGCTGTTCTTCCAGGGGATCTTGGTTTTGTTCCCAGCACACACATGGTGGCTCACAATAGTCTGTAACTCCAGTTCCAAAGAATCTGATGACCTCTCCTTGCCTCTGTAGGCACAGACATCCATGCATACAAACACTCATACACATCATATAAGGATAAATCTTTTAAAATTATTCATTTGTATTTATGTGTATGTCTATGTGCCCTCTTCTCTGTATTTATGCCATGTGCATGCAGTACCAAGGAGCCAAAATAGGGCAATAGATTTCCTGGATTTGGGAGTTACAAGAGGTTGTGAGCTGCCAAATATGGGTGTTGGGAACTGAACCTATGTCCTCTACAAAAGCAATAAGTGCTCTTAATTGCTGGCCCATTTCTCCAGCCCAAATCTGTGTAAGCATTAAAGCATTCATTCCTTGCTGGCTTGTTGGTAACTAGTGTCTTCCAACACTGGACCTTATATTTGGTACCTTTGATTACACGCACGTCTCCATGGGCAACCCAAAACTCCCTGAAGCATCTGTTTAAGCCTTTCTAAAACAGACCCCTTTTGCTGATTAACTTTTGATTTCCTCTCTGTTCTCCTGATGCACTGTATTCTGAGAAATAGTAAAGAAAAGAACCTTGGGATCTTTTAATCCCAATCTTTGCCTCTCAGTGTGTTTCCCAGTATTCAGACCTGTGTGCTAATTAGCTGTGACAGATAACTCAGTCTTGTCATCTCTCCAGGGGAAGAAAAAGCTTGCTTCTTCATTGATCTAGGCGACCTTCAGGAGCCACCACATGCTCCAGGAGGCTTCTGTTAGAAGGAGATAAATGCAGTCCGAACAAACACATCTCAGCCTGGGCAGGTATCCAACCATCCCCAGTACAAGCCTCAGGAACAGATGGGACCTCCCACTGCTCACTGCTAAGAGAGTTTTCAGAGTCCTCGTCATCAAGGTGAGGTTGATGTCACAGCAGGACAAAGTCTGGCTATTGGAAGTTGGCAGATCTGCAGGAGCAACAAGGGATTGGGACTCTCAAAGTGAAGGAAGCACTTTGAAGACATTTAGACCAAACGTTCAAGGATCCTAGGATAGACAATGAGATAAATAATCACGCACAGGGCACAGCGCTGGCCCAGGCTGAGCTGGAGGCTCTGCTTCCATCCCTAGGCAGCAAGCCTGACAACAATAACAACACCACAAAAAATGAAACAAATAACACAAAGAGGAACCACCTAGAGAGTTCAACAGCTTTGCCAGTCTGAGTGAAGGCTGCCCTTTCTTTAGCAAGAGCTGAAGAGTAAAGAGGGATCAACCAATACAAACATCTTAAGAGTTAAGCCTTGCCAGGCAGAGGTGGTGTACACATCTAATCCCAGCACTTGGGAAGCAGAGGCAGGTGGATCTCTGAGTTTAAGGCCAGCCTGATCTACAAAGTAAGTTCCAGGAGAGCCAGGGCTACACAGAGAAATCCTCTCTGCTTTTGTTAGTTTAGAGGGATATCTGGGGCTAAAACTCTAAGCCCTTTCTTAGAGGCGAGACCAGGACTTGCTAATTTATTTATTTATTTTTCTTCGAGACAGGATTTCTCTTTGTAGCTTTGGCTGCCCTGAAGCTCACTTTGTAGACCAGACTGACCTCGAACTCAGAGACCTGTCTCTGCCTCCCAAGTGCTGGGATTAAAGCCATGTGCCACAATGCCCAGCCAGGACTTGATAATTTATAAGAACAATTAATTAGTCCCAGCACTCTGAATGCTGAGTCAGGAGGACTTGGAGAATATCAGGGCAGCCAGACTGCGCAGCACAATTACATTCCAACAAACAAACAAACAAACAATCATCCTAACCCTCCAAAACCTGTCCCCTCTGATTACAACAAAATAATAATCTCAGATGTGTTAGGACCCTAAAAAGGACAGAAATAACGTAATGTAAGTGAAAAGGAGCTTATCATAGAAGCCTGTTACCTGACAGCTAGGCACCTCAATGAGGCAACACTCATCTTTCTGGTGGGTTTCAACTTGGAGTCCTTTTTTCAGTAGTACAGGACATATTGCAATGTGCATAACCCAACTCATCTAGCTGAGATTTTTATGGTATGTATGGTCATTATGAATTTCACCTTGGGGTATCATGTTAAAACACCATGGCAAAAAGTGTGGTAAAGTAATATTTATGCTCAGTTGTAGTAGGTGGCTGTTTGAGCCATGCCCTGAAGAATGCACTGCCCCTAGTGAGTTAACAGGTAGCTGTGTAGCATGAATCTTAAAGGTACTTATTAATAAAATCAAACCTGAGGCCAGTTATTGGGATGAACGCTGGAAGATTAGAGAAGTAGAACAAGCCACAGCTACCTCACCTCGCCAGTTCCTCCGCTGATCCTGTTTCCTCAGACTGGAAGCTTCTGAGTCCTCATCCAAATGGATCTCAGCTGAATTGCTTCTCAAAAGCCTGAATGCTTAACCAGCCTAGTTTCTGGTTTTTATGCCTTATATACTTTCTTCTTTCTTCCCTCACTTCCTGGGATTAAAGGCTCACTTTTTGGGATTAAAGGTGTGTGTCACCATGCCTGGCTGTTTCCAATGTGGCCTTGAACTCACAGAGATCCAGACGGATTTCTGCCTCTGGAATGCTAGGATTAAAGGTGTGAGTGCCACCATTTTCTAGCCTCTGTATCTAGTGGCTGTTCTGTTCTCTGACTTCAGATAAGTTTATTAGGGTGCACAATATTTTGGGGAACACAATATTACCACATAGCTGTTACACTTGCTTATGACCTTGAGGTACATGCCCCTGGGGCATGGCCACTGGGGGACCCTTAAGACCTGGGATGCACAGATGCTCTCTCTCTTTGCTACCTTGTGGTTTTGGATGCTGGTACAGATCAGGACCAGGGAGAGCTCACCAGAGAGCTGAGATGGACTGTGTGTCACCCTTCCAGGATCCTGCAACAAATTCCTTTATTCTGTCTTGTGAGTTAACCCTCAAATAAATTTCGTTGATCATTAAGCAGGTTCTGTGGATTGCTAGCAATATAATCCCATCACTCAGTTCTAGTTAGTATTATCATTATTTAAGATAATGTTATTATCATTATTTCCCTTCCTAAAACAGATGCCATAAAGGCATTCTATGAATTACCTCTAGTTTTTACAGTGAACTAGGTATTGTTCTCAGAATTTGACATCCATTGTCTTATTTGATTCTTGCAATAATTGTGAGAGGAAGATGATTGGTTCTGTGCATGCTTGGTACCCTCAGGGGTCAGAAGAGGACAGTGGATCCTCTAGAACCAGAGTTACCTTCCTTTGTGAGCCACCATGGATTGGTGGGAATTGAACATCAGTCTTCTGGAAGAGCAGTAAGTTCTCTTAAACACTAAGCCATTTATCCAGACACACAGAGGGAATGATTTTGAGTAGAACAGTGGACCCTGACCACACCTTTCTTTTGATTTCTTGCCAGTGGTTTTATTCTCTACACACTCTGTCATGATGTGCTAACTTGTCACAGGCAACAAAGCTACAAGGCCAAACCACTATGGACTAAAATCAACCAAACTATAAACCAAATATTTCTTTTATTTGTAAGTTGTTTGCCTTGGGTATTTACTACATTTCCTGAAAACTCACTAACACTGCAAATAATCATATCTGTCTTTTGAAGACTGAGGTAATAGTTTTAATGTGTATGTGTGTGTACCAGTGTGTGCCTTTGAGGATGCCCTCGGAGCACAGAAGTATCAGATCTCCTGAGCTGGAGTCACAGGCCCTTAGGAGCCACCAAGCACTGGTGCTAGGACATGAACTCTGGAGTTCTGCAAGAGCAGGATGTGTTCTTGACCCCTGAGTAATCTCTCCAGCTCCCACGGATGGGCTTTAAACTCATGAACTGTGGTGTGTGACCGAGATCAGTGACCACAGGACTGCGTTAAGACATTTGCTTAAAACATCCAATCACAGGCTCTGCCTCTGAGAGACTCCAATTTAAAGGGAGGCATAAGTGATGTGGTTTTAACCTGCTTCTACTGTGTACTGCATGCCCAGAATGGCGTTAGAACAGGCCTCTGTACTTTTGTTCAAGCACTTTCAATCAGTTAAAATATTCTGAATCTATACTAGTCATTATCTCCTGTGCTTATATATACAACAAAATATGCAAAAAAAAGGGTGAGGAAGAAGTAAAAATGAAAAAGAATACTTTAAAATACATGTAACATATTAAATAAAGTTCTCATTAAAGTACAATGGACACTGAGTCTGAACAAATATTGTTTTACTATTCTGAGATATGGAGACTTTTAAGGTCTCCTAATTTTATTTTTCATAGTTTTAACCATTGTCAAAGTAAAAAGCCAAAACATACCTCACAAAAACTCCAAATGGACAAATTACATTATTGGTCACATATTTATTTTTTTAATATCATCTGTGGCTATTAATTTCCATAGTCTCACATGTGAGTCAGTAGCTCCTGCAAGCTAATCATGATGTAGTTTTCATTTTTAATAATTTTAACCAATAGTCTCCCAATGAAAAGCACTAAAATGTTCCCTGTAGAATATTTTATATGTTGATTCTTGCCCATTAGGAGTTAGAGGCTGCCAACATTTTTCATTAGATTTAATAACATCTCATAAAGTACTTGATAGAGTGCTGTGTGACTGCTAACTGTTAAAAAGGTTTTTTCATGTTCTAGATCTATACACCTATATATGCATACATATGATCTTTGCATATACTGTGTAAAGGACTTGATTATGGATATACTTCAGGGTCTGGGGATAGAGCTCTGTTGGTAGAGTGCTTGACTAAGCATGTACTAAATCCTAGGCTGCAAGCTGGCCACTCAGTGGGTAATAATGCTTGAGTTTGATCCTGGAAACTACATGATGGGAGAAGAGAATGGACTCCCTAAAGTTGCCTTCTGACCTCCATACACAAAAACCTGTTGGCACAGGTATGTGGCACCAACTCTAATTGGTCTTAATTAAAAACCCAGAGCCAGATATCAGGATAAATGCTGCAAGATCAGAGAGACAAAGGAACAAGCCACAGCCACCCATCACCTCACCAACTCCTCAAAAAAGGATTGAGTTCCAGTCTCCGCCCAGCCATATTACTTCCTGTTTCAAACTCCCTAGTGCTAGGATTAAAGGCGTGTGTGCCTCCCAATTACTGAGAGCAAAGGCATGAGACCCCAAGTGCTGGGATTAAAGGTGTGTGCCACCACTGCCTGGCTTCTCTGGCTAACTAGTGGCTGGCTTTGCCCTCTGATCTTCAGGCAAACTTTATTTGTTAGAGCATACACAAAATATCACCACACAGGTACACACAATACATAAATAAATTAATAATAAATTATTTAAATATACTAATTGATTCATCAATCAATATTCTTCATTCCAGCTTCAGTACTATACAAAACTGTAATCCTATCGCTTGGAGGTAGAGGCAGGGGAATCAGAAGTGAGTTCAAGACTGGCCTGGGCTATGACAACAAAATAGAAAATGTAGTTCTGCCATGTTTACATGGATTATAACTCACATCATTAAGCTGACATTGCTATGCAGGGAACTTTTTAAATTAGATGTGCATTTTACTAGGGTTTAGTTAAAACCAAGTTACATAATTCACAAACCTGTTGAACTAAATAAATGTCAACTTGTCTGTCTCAATAGGTTTAGAACAAGCAAAAATATTGTTTTGTTTTTGAGAGAGGATCCCATGTAGCCCAGGCTGGCCTTGAACTCACTTGTTCCATGAGAAGGATCTCCCCTTTCATTATAATGTTTCCCAAGTCCGCTCAACACAGGAGCCAACTGAGTCTGTTATATTTGGTCCCAGGGAAGCCAGATTGCCTGCATACTAGAAATGCACTCTGTCTCCTCTTAGTTCTCCCCTTCTCCCTTGGCAAATGCTCATTTGTAGAAACTATTTGTTGGCGTGGTCCAGGGTTCAGACCTCATACCTCTTTATTTTCACTCATTGTCTCAGGGCTTAGACATTTGTTATTTCCTATGCCTGGAAAACTTCCCCTGCACACAAGACTTGTTCCTTAACTTTGGGTCTGAATTCAAGGTTGTTTTATCTGTTAATCCTTCCCTAACCATCCTACATAAACATCTTACCTAATTAATTTTCTCCACTTATCATTACTCAACCTTCTTATTACCTGTGCATTTATTTATTCATTGTTCAGCTTTCTTCACAAAATAGTCTTGTGCCAGAGCATTGCATGTATAGTTCCCTGGTGTAATAGTCTTGTAAGTGCCAGAGCATTGTGTGTATAGTTCACTGCTATATCCTTAGCTAATGGTATAGCATTGGGCACAGACGAGGCAGCTGGAAAAAATTTGTGAAGTAAATGAAAATGGATGGTATTTTTCTATTACTTCCTCGGCTAAGTTAGACATCTTTTTATTTTTAAAACGTGTTTTGGTTGGTCTGTTCAAAAGTGCTATGCCTCTTCCCAATTGCCAGCTTAAAAAATTAAATTGCTAAAAGGATATTTTATTAGAACTGTCAACTTGAGGTTTGTGGACTCCAAGGCTGCCTCTCTTCGCTCCCTGAATTTCAGAACAAAATGTTTCCCGTGGGAAAAAACCTCAACTCCCATCAGATTTTCATAGGTGCATTGTGCAATTCAAAGTTTTGAGTTACTCTGATCTTCCTTGAATATTGTTCAACTAAAGCCCAACGCGTTTAACAGGAATCTTATCAAGGTCCCAACCAAGCCACCCAATCTTGGAAGCGAAGTTCCTCGGAATAAAAACAACAAAAAAACAAAAAACAAAAAAACAAAAAAAACAAAACAAAACAAAACAAAACAAAAAAACCCGCAGGGCGGTCTCCTCCTAAACTGTCTGATCAGTCAGCCCAACTGTCCTCGGGATAGACACTTCCGCCTCGGCCAGGCTGGTGACCTGTCAACCGCTCACGTCTCTTGACGTCTGAATTAATGATTGCTTTAACCAGCATTGTGAAATGCTTTCTCACTAACTACGATCCTTTCAGCGCCAAGGGCTCTGAGAACACGCTCAGTTTTTCACGCGTGTGAACATACCATGTTCCCCTCGCCCCCGCCTTGTTTCTTGGGAGACGTCAACCCTTCTAACCATGGGGCAGGGAGAGGACACCCCTCTATACTGTTGCTGTCCAGTACATCAGCTACTCAATACTGAACTCCTGGATTTGGACAGGAGGCTCAGTCAACCCGCTTCAGTGTCATGAGGTGACAGCCGTGGCCCAGCGCAGGACGGCCAGAAAATGGACGAAAGGCTGTGGCCGCTATGTGGGTTAGAATGGAGGTCCGGCCGGGACGTTTAGTGATGGAACCACCCGCTGGCCGCCCTGGATGGGGGAGGCACAGGCCCCAGGCGATGAGCTGCGGCGCTTTTCGAGAGCCAATAGGAAAGCCGGCCTCAGGACGCCCCTCACACGCCCCGCCCCTTGCTCCGCCCCTGCGCCGCGCGTCACCAGGGCCGCGGAGGCGCGCAGCTGTCCAGCTTCCGGAAGTGCTCCAGAACGGGTGGCTCGGGCAGAGGTAAGTGGCTGAGTTGGGCGGGCGGGTGGAGTCGCCTACGCCTGGGGTCTATCCTGCTGTCGCTCCATCTCGCTAACTGTCGGGAGCGAGCTGCGGCGGAGACAGCGGTCCCGGCCCCCCTCCAGTAGCGCTCGCTGGCAACAGGCGCGTGCGGGGGAGGGGTTGGGGCGGAACGGAAAGTGTGCTCTTCCGGGTTGCCCGCCCCAGGAGAAGGGTTCAGACGGTGAGACTCGGGGCTCAGGTTGCAAGGCTGGGTGGCCAGTCGCTAGTTACCCCACCCTCAGTGACAACTCCAGACGCACCCCGCAAATGCCCCAAAGTCTGCCCTAGTGCTTCCTGGGTTTACTCTGCTGTCGCTTGGGAGCCATGGAGGAACCAGATCTGTAAACTTTTAATACTTATGGGGCGGTCAGGAAGGTCACTTATATAGCGCGAGCAGAGCCTACAGTGAGCTGATAAACAAAGCTACCTACGTGCGTGTAACTTGCTTGTGACCTAGACGCGCATTTCATTTCGGTTTCTTAAAGCGTCAGTAATAACTGATAATCGTTGAGTTCCTTCTGTGAAGAGAATTAAGTCCTCATTTGGGTAAAGTCCCATAAGTCTCTCTATAATTTAATTTTGAGTAAATGGACGTCTTGCCATAAATGCTTGGGGGTAGCTAGCAGTTGGCCTTTACTGCACAGAGCAAGTAGTATTAGTTGGGTAAGATTTAAATATGTAAGATTTAGTGCTAACGTTTTCTGAATATTCTCCAAAATAGTTTCAAGAACTAAGTGTGACTAAGGTTATGGGTGGAAATTTTGCCAAGTGAAATTCTGCTGTTTTTGTAAAACCCAGGAAATAAGTTCATTTAGATAGCGAAGGATTTTTGTATATTCACTTCTAAAAAAGATTTCTTTGTAAGTTTTCCGTCTAAACTAGTGGTTCTCAACTTTCCTAATGCTGCTCGACCCTTTAATACAGGTCCTCACGTTATGGTGACCCCAAACCATAAAATTATTTTGGTGCTAATTCATAATTGTAATTTTGCTACTGTTATGAATAGTAATATAAATATCTGTGTTTTCTGATGGTCTTAGGCGACCCATGTGAAAAGGTCATTCGACCCCAAAAGGAGTCGTGATCCACAGGTTGAGAACCAGTACTCTAAGCTCAGAAAGTTTGGTTTACTGTGATTTCATGATCATTTTGTGTGAAAATACCTTTAGATTTTCATTGTGATGTCTTTTGACTACTAATTATTAATTTCTACAAATTAGGATTTCAAGTTCCCTTATTGGTGTTGATTTCTAATTTAATTGTGCTGTGTGTGCTGGCTGGTTTTATGTCAAGTTGACACAAGCTTGAGTCATCTGAAAGGAGGGACCCTCAGTTGAGAAAATGCCTCCATAAGATCTGGCTGTAGGGTATTTTCTTAATTAGTGATTGACCAGGGAGGGCCCAGCCCATTTTGGGTGGGGTCATCCCTGGGCTGGGGGTTCTGGGTTCTATAAGAAAGCAGGTTGAGTAAGCCAGGAGGAGTAAGCCAGTAAACAGCACCCCTCCATGGCCACTGCATCAGCTCCTGCTCCAGGTTCCAATTCTGCTTAAGTTCCCGTTCTGAGTTCCTTCAGTGATGGACTATGATGTGGAAGTGTAAGCCAAATAAACCATTTTCTCCCCAACTTTTCTTTGGTCATGGTGTTTCATCATAGCGATGGTAACCCTAACTAGGACACAAATTGATACCAGCATAGCGAGGTATTGCTATGACAGACTTGACCATGTTGTTTTGGGAGGATTATGGGAAGACTTTGGAACTTTGGGCTAGAAAAACCATGGAGTATTCAAAGCTTGGTGAGTTGTTCTGTGGGAGCTTGGAACATAAGAATTTTGAGAAAAATGCAGATGATAGAGGCTTAGCTGGTAAAGTCCTAGAGGGAAGTTTGAGAGTCAGTTAAAGACTGTATCAAGGCTGTTGCATATTTTCAGTTAAAAATCTGTGGTTCTGGGGCTGAAGAATCAGCTGTGGTTAAAAAGAGACCAGAAACACTAAAATGGTGATTCTTAACCTGTGGGTCGAGATTCCAGGGTCAGTGACCCTTTCACGGGGGTTGCTATCAGATATCTTTCGTATTAGATACTTACGTTATGATTTATAATGGTAGCAAAAATACAGCTATGAAGTAGCAACAAAAATAATTTTATGGTTGGAGGTCACCACAACATGAGGAATTGTATTAAAGGGCCTTAGCATTAGAAAGTTTGAGAACCACTGCCCTAAAGTATAACCTTCGCTTTTCTGGGACAATTGATGCTGGTCAGTTGTAGCTAATAAATTAGTGGTGGTTAAGAAGAGACTAGTATCACTGATGTGCAATGTTCTGGGGAAGTGTTTTCTCAGGGTCAGTACACAGAAGCTGTGTTCAGAGGTGGCCAGGGTACTGTCTTTTTCTGGCAGCTGAACCTGGTGGTGCTGATTTTGAAGGCATGAAGGGGTCAGGAAAAACAGCTGAGGTTTGGCACTGTGAAAGGCCTGGTTAGGCCCTTGGAGAAGGTGCAGCATCAATAGCCTTTGAAGCCCTAGAATTGAAGGGGTCGGAGAGGCTACTTGATTTTACAGGAGCCCATAGTTGAGAGGCTTTGAACTTTTAAGAAATTTTTGATGATGATGATGATGATGATGATGATGATGGAGACAGTGTTTCTTTGAGTAGTCCTGGCTGTCCTGGTACTCGCTCTGTAGACCAGACTGGCCTTGATCTCACAGAGATCCACCTCTCTCTGCCTCCTGAGTGCTGGAATTAAAGGCATCCCCACCACCGTCTGGCTTGAGATTTTGAAGTTTTTATAAAGACTTTGGATTTTAAAGGAGGTTGAATATTTTAAAGAGACTAGACTTTTTTGTTTGATTTTTGCCTTTTGTTGTTGTTGTTGCAAGTTTTTTTCTGTTCCACCAGCCAATTCCCAAATAACCACACAGAGACTTACTAATTATGAAAGCTTAGCCAATCGCTTAGGCTTGTTTCTCTCTAAGTTAGCTCTTCTGACTTAAACTAACCCATAGCTTTTAATCTACATTCTTTTATGTGGCTCTTTTGGAGAGTGTATTAGTGATTCTGAGGATCTGTTATCTTTTTGAGGGATGTTGCTGTTTGTTAGAGCAGGCAGTGTACTTACTCTAGGCTTTAATTTATGCTTTGGTAGAGCAAATCTTTGGAAGAAGCAGGGTGATTCCCCACAGCTTTCCAAGTTGATGAAATGAAACTACTGCCTGTGGATCTGGTAGCAACTTGCTTTTAGGTTTTGTTAGGGCAGGTGCAAGTGGGCCTTCCTGGCCTCTGTCCTTGTCATTCTTAACACATGGCCTTCCTTCTGTCTTTGGATGTCTTTTCAGCCTGCATGATTAAAAATTTAGTGCCTCATTCCTGCCTGGCCTTTTGTGCATGTTGTACTCTTCGTTAGACCTTGGTGTTTCATCCTGGTGATTGGCAGTCTCAAGCCTATACCATGGCTGAGGGGGACACCCCATATAGACATCTGTCCCCAACCCCCATCCCCAAAGTCCCTCCATGCCTTGTTCTTCAGAATCCAGTCACTCCAACGGCTTTTAGTTCTGTTCCTTTGCCTCAGCCTTTGAGACCACTGCACCACTTGAACTTGAGCTCCCTGCACTGTGGCTGCAAACTTGTCCACACATAACCAGCCATATGGTCTTGGGCTTGCCTCAGCAATTTCTCTCAGGACTGCATTCTCAACCGCTGTGTGGAGTGCCTAAAACTAACTGTCTGTCGTACATGCTTTCTCTAGCTTGGGAGTTATTTAGTTGTCTAACTAGTCATTTTGCCAGGGCCAGAAATGGAATTCCCCAAATATGTATTTTTACATCAGTGCCACTGAGTACTGTAAGGGTTAAAGGACCAGCCAAATAAATCCACCCTGGCCCTGAAACCAGAGCTAGTGAAAGAAACACACACACCCTGGCCCTGAAACCAGAGCCAGTGAAAGAAACACTCTAGCCCTGAAACCAGAGCCAAAGAAACACACTTTGACCCTGAAACCAGAGCCAACTTTAGTTGGCACCTGACCAACTAAACCAACCAATCCCTGAGCACAAAATCTCCCTGGGAAAAACTCCACCCCTAAGAAGCCCTGTATAAGCCCCTCTGCCTGTTCAGTTATGGGCTGTCCTTCTCCATCCTGGCAGAGGCAGCCACTCTCCTGGATTCCTCCTTCCTGTAGGGAAAAGGGACTGGCTAAAGAAACTCACCCTGACCCTGCAGCCCCGAACCAGTGAAAGAAACACAGCCTACATCTGGGACCTGAGCCAGAGAAAGAAACCCTTTATCCCTGAACCCAGAACCAAGGAAACATGCCCTGAAACACTCTTTGTCCCTAGATTCAGAGCCAGTGAAAGAAATATGCCCTGGCCTTAGACTTAGAGCTAAAAAGCTAAGAAAGTCCAGTGAAAGAAACACAGTTTGGCTCTGAGATCAGAGCCATCTCTGCCCCTGAATCAACTGACTAGTAAAACCAAACTAATCATAACACAGTAAATCAAGCACCCTGACCCTGAAGCCCAGAACCAGGGAAAGAAACACACCTTGGATCTGGGACCTGAGCCAGAGAAAGAAACACTTTATCCCTGAACCCAGAACCAAAGAAACATGCCCTGACTCTGAGACCAGTGCCAAAGAAACACTCTTTGTCCCTAGAATCAGAGCCAGTGAAAGAAATATGCCCTGGCCTTAGACTTAGAGCTAAAAGGCTAAAAAAGCTAAGAAAGTCCAGTGAAAGAAACACAGTTTGGTTCTGAAATCAGGGCCATCTCTGTCTCTAACTCAAAATACTAACCAATTCCTGAGCAGAAAAAACTAACCAATCCCTGAACAGAAAATCTCCCTGAAGAAACTCTGCCCCCAAGAGATCCTATATAAACCACCTTGCCTGTTCAGTTGGGGGCTGTTCTTTCCCACCCTGGTAGAGGCAGCCACTTCCCTGAACTTCTCCTTCACAAATAAATCTCTTTCTCAAAAGAGTTTTGGGTGTGAAGATCTTCATTTGCAGATGCAGAGAGGAAAAACTTTGCTAAGATATCCCTTAGTGGACTGAGCAGAAAAATCCTTATAGAGTAATCCCTTAGGAGGCTGAGCAAGGGGGAGCTGAACAGAAGAACTTTGCTGAGACCTCCCTTAGGGGACTGAGCAAGGGGGAGCAGAAAAAGTAACAACTTTTCTCAGGAGTTGGAGGAGATTTCTACATTTCTGCAGGGGTTTCCATTTTAGCAACATCTTGGGCTGGAGAAGAACCAGAGCTCTGCTGGGAAGCCCCCTTAAGCAAAGCTCAGCTGTAGTGGCTCTCCAGGAGAGGAGCAGGATTGCTGTATCTTTCGGGGAGACTGTACCTCACCACACCAGGTATAGCCTGACTCCTGAACAGTCAGTTTACTTTTCCCTCCAGAGCTGAGCTGTCCTAGCAGCTCCAGATGTTGCCTGACTCCCGAGCAGTCAGGACACCTTTCACTCCAGAGTTGCAATATTCGCCTAAATTTGGTGCCGAAACCTGGGATAGACTCTTGGTGCCTGTGCTCTCCCCTTGCGGTCTGAGCCACACTAGGACTCTATCCCTCATCTCCAGTGTATCTGCAGCGGACCCAACTTCCAGCTCACCAATCTCTCAGTGTTCCAACAAACAGCAGCAATTAGGTGAGTTCCCCCTTTAGGTGATGAACATTTCCCTGGGTCTGAGGACTGTTGAGTGTCCGGCACCCCTCTAGTACTCTTGAAGCAGAGTTACCCCCAGCTACGGTCTTTAAGGCTATGGCAGGCCCTCTTCGCCTGACTCCACTCCTCCACCCTTAGAGCTGCAATCAGGCAGTTTTAAGTTGTAGCATCCCTTTCTGTCTTCCCTTGTTTTCCCACAAAAGGAGCTACAAAAGTCTCCCTTTTCCAGCCCTTTCCTCTGGATGAGTCCGTCCCCCTAGAGCTTGGCTTTCTCTTGCCTTCTCGCTTCTACAGAAGCCCTGGTACCAAGCACCCGAGTCTCTCCACTCGCTTAGCAAGGCTAAGCTTGCTACACTGGACCCCTGTTGAGTTGGGTGATGACCCTCTAAATGGCTTGGTCCCCGAGTCCTCCCTGAGTCCAGGGGACACTGGCGATTACAGGCTGCAGTGACCTTTTCCTTCACTTCTCATCCATGGGAACTCTGCATGCCATACCCTCCCATTCCCCTTTGGGATGCCTCCTAGAAAATCTCAAGCCTTTATACTTGGCATCTGATTTGAAAGGCCCTAAAATTGTTTGCCTTTGCAATAAAGTTTGTCCTCAATATCCCTTAGATAACCAATCTAAATGGCCTCATATTGGCCCATTAGATCCCAGTATTATTCAGGATCTTTACAACTACTCTGAGCAATCGAGGAAATGGAAAGAGACCTTCTATGTTAAAGTTTTTTCTTACCTTCGCTCCAAGCCTTCTTTCTGTGCCTCCTGTTCCCCCCACCCAGCTCCTGCTAGTTATGAAGTCAGAACAGGATGCATCTATTTCCTTTGATCCAGCTAATGAGCCTCCCCCTTATAGACCAAACCCCACAGCTCCCACTTTTCTGGTCCCTTCAGTTTCCCTTTCTCCCTCAGTGACAGGTCGTCCACCAGGTCAACTCTCCCTGACAGCCTCTAGTCCTCCCACTACTCATTGCCACTCTACCTTGGGACCTCCTGTCCCTCCCTGACCAGTTCTCCCTTTGTGAGAGGTTGCTGGGGTGGATGGTTTAGTCAGGGTACATGTTCCCTTCTTATTATCTGAGCTCTCCCAAGTAGAAAAAGATTAGGGTCCTATATTGCCAATTCTTCCACTTTTATTAAGGAATTCCAGTACATTACCCAATCCTGTGACCATACCTTTCACAATGTTTATATGATCCTAAACAACAATCTCCTCCCAGAAGAGTGTATTTGAGTCTGGGATCAGGCTAGGGCCCATACCAATGATGAACTCTATCAATTGGATAATACCTACCCAGTAGGGGTTCGGGTAGTCCCTAATCAGGAGCCTGGATGGGATTATAATACCCCAGGAGACATCCTAGCTAGGAATAAGATTTATAACTTGCCTCCTAGCTGGTCTCCACAGGGCTGCCTGTTATGAAGTTAACTTTTGGATCACCCATTACTGTTCTTTCTCTTCACCACCTGTCATACCTTTTAACTTACCAAGGGCCTTCTAACATTATCTCCCTCCCGAGTTCTCTCCCTTCAGGTAGCATTGGTAGAGGATGCAACACGGACTTTTCAACCATGTCCACCTCTTAACATTTCAAATCTTCTCCCCCAACAAGTTCTGGCATACTGCCCATCACACTCAGGCATCGAGACCCTAGAAGAGTTATTACCTTATCTTATACATACATAGGAAGGAGCACTACCTCAGGCCACTTATACATGCAGAGCCTTCCGATATGAAGTAGGATGTGCTGTTGTTCCAGACACCATAGTGGTCAAAACACGAGCCCTTCCAGCCTACATCACAAATCAGCAGGCTGGATAAATAGCTCTTACTTGTGCCTATCAATTAGCAAAGGGACAGTCCCTGAAACTATATACAGACTACCAGCCTGCCTCTGGTCTCAGAAGAAGAGACCTCACAGTCCTGTCAAGACTCAAGCCCCACCCTACTGGGTCATGCCCTACCTCTTCTTATACTTCTTCCCATTCACTCATATTGCTATCAAACTCTGTATATGGAGATTTGAGATTCAGGAGACATGCCCAGAAGTTCAACCAGACCACTCATGTAGTAGGTAGGGTCTGGAGACTGCTCACCCACAGATTGTCAAAAAGATACTTATCCCTATAACACCAAAGTGAATTGCTAGAACACCTGTCTCCTATGCTTGCTTCCTCCATGATCAAACTAAAGATTACTGTAGATGCTGGTCAGAAACCTATGGAGGCTGTCTTTATTGGTCTTGTAAAAGACATTATGCACATTCAAGAAAACACTCTGCATTTTATGAAGAACGGGGAATCTTTTACATCCTGACTAAGGACTCAAGGCATCCCAGATGGGAAATGGGAGTCATTGGGAAGGTTTACCATAGCATTGATCAAACCCACCCACCAGATATGCTAAAAATACAGAGGGTACATATTCCACTCTCTCAACTCCTAGGTATAGACACAGTAGAAGAAGTGGTCCAAAGGCTCTTACACCCTTAATGCCACTCTTTGTTGATGCTGTTGATTCCACCTCCCTGTCACACCATCTCTTGTTTCAGACCCTAACTACTGCATATCAGTTACTGAATAATGCTCAGCCTGACCACTTTGGAGAATGCTGGTTGTGTGTCCCTCCAGGGTCACAATCTCATCCACTGTTTGTGGCCTCACCTATTGTCCTGTTAGAGTCTCTCACCTTGCCACTTGTTAATTGCTTCAAGCCAAATGTTACTACCACCTCTTATCTTTCTCACATCCCTCTCTTTGGCATCACAGACTGCTTTAACTCCTCGGGAACACACTTTGTGGGTACTTTGGATTCTGCAGACTGCAATAATACCATTACCCTTGGTACTATCACCCAGCCCCTATGTCCAATATTCACAATGCCTTTATTCTCTGTGATACTCGAGTTTATCACTGCTTACCTGCTTGGTGGTCTGGGACTTGTGCCATGGTATTCCTGTTTCCTAAATTAGGGGTGGTACCTGGTGAAGAACCCTTGCCACTTCCCATTGCCAAGTTCATAGCAGCACAGCATGACAAATGAGCAATCCAAGTAAATCTCTTAAAAGAGTTTTGGGTGAAGATCTTTCACCATTAAGGAGCAGAGTCTCTGCTGGGAAGCTCCCTTGGGAGCAGAGCAGAGCAGAGCAGAAGAAGAAACTCAGACTTCTGCTGGGAAGCTCCTTTGGGGAGTGGAGGCAGAGCAGAAGTAACAAGTTTTAGCTGGAGCCCTAGCAGATTGCTACGTATCTGCAGGAGTTTCCCCTTTAGCAGAGTGAAGAAGAAGAAGTAACATCTAGGGCTAGAGCTGAGAAGACATGGATACATACCTCTGCTGGCACATTCCCCTAGGCGAGCAGAGCAGGAGGAGGAATGGAGACCTCTGCTGGGAAGCTCCTTTGGGGTGGGGTGGAGGGCAGAGCAGAGCTCAGCTTTAATGGCTCTCTCTTGGAGGGGAGCATGATTGCTATATCCTGTGAGGAGACCATCCCCCAGCACACCCCAGCTTCAGGTATAGCCTGACTGACTTCCGGACAAGTCAGGATACCTTTCTCTTCACAGCTGTAGGTATGTATCCAGGATACCTCCCTTCACAGCTGTAGGTATAGCCTGACCTCCCGACAAATTGGGATACCTTTCACTCCAGAGCTGTCGGTATCCAGGAGATCTCCCTTCACAGCTGCAGGTATATACAGCCTGACTTCCTGACAAGTCAGGATACCTTTCCCTCCAGAGCTGCAACACTTGCAAGTACTACCTGACTATATAAGTGAAATGTATAGGCTCTTTAAAACAACAAAAAACAAAAAATAAAACCCATAACTTTAGTGAGGTCCACGTGAAAAACGTATGCCATCAAGTTGTTCTTACCTGTCCTTTTTTGTACCCTTGAAAAAAAATGGCTCTGGTTGGATTTTGAATGTTACACTTATGTTTCCTTTCCTCCCTTAACCCCTCCTTTCCATTCTTTTCTCCTCCTCTCTCCCTCCTTTCAGTCCTCCTCCTGCTTGTCCCTTTTAAAATTTAATTTAATTTGTTGTTATTGTATATGAATATGAATTGTATATGGTGTGTGTGCGTGCGCCCCATTAGTGATACAGAAATGGTGACACTCCTTTCTTCATGACATTTTAAGGGTCAGTCCAATGACCCACTATTATGAGTACCTGTAATAAAGTCAGCTACTGGAGTAAATGATCCTTTGAAAACACTTAACCTTTGGCATTTAGTGTTGCGCTTTTCACTGCTTCATTTGCTGCCTTCTAAATCCTGATGCTGTGTTAGCTAACTTTGTGTTACTGAAATGAAATACCTGAGATAACAAGTTATAAGGAGGAGAGGTTTATTTTAGCCTACAGTTGAAACTGCAGGTGTTGGTCTGTGGTCTGTCTCTTGGCTGTGTTGTTTTAGCCCTGTGATAAGATGTGTGCTGAGACAGTACGGGGTGGAGGAGACCTGTGCATCTTACGGGAGCATATGATCCTTTCAGCATTAGCCTAGATTCCTAGGCTACTGTAGTTCTTGTCTAGCTTTATTGATTTATATTTATTTTGAGATAGAGTCTCATGTATCCCAGGTTGGTCTTGAACTCAGTGTGACTGAGGATGGCCTTGAACTACTGAGCTTGTTTCTGCCTCCTAAGTGCTGGTATTGCAGTCATCACTGCCAGTTTACAGATGCTGGGGATTGAACCTAAGACTTTGCTCATGCTAGGTTGGCACTCTACTCACTGAGGTGCCTCCCCAGCCCTGAACAGCATTATGTATTAGCCTACAAATATATAGGTACAGAGATACAGAAGTAAGTGTTTACTTGGAAACAGTGAAAATGATTCATGTGTGCACGTCCTTCATGTTTTTCCTTTTGAAAATTTAAACTGTCATGTCTGCAGATATGCATATACATAGTACGATGCCTGTATGGAGGTCAGAGGACAACTTTGGGGAATGGCTCTCTCCTCCATGGGCTCTGGGGATCAAACTCAGTTTGTCAGCTTGCACAGCAAGTGCTTTACCTGCTGAGCCATCATGCCAACCTCTTGTTTTCCTGTTTTGACACATAGCCAAGGTATACCTTGAACTTATTATATAGCCCAGGTTGGCCCCAAATTCCCCATCTTCTTGCCTCCACCTCCTAAATGCTAAGATTACAGGTGTGTACTATCATGCCTGGTCTGTTCAGTTCTTCTATAGAGTCTCTAGACATTTGAAGATGAATGAAAAATATAAATATGGGCGGGACAAATGTGTGATTTGCTTTGTAGCTTCAAGTTTACCGTGTCTCAAATTCGAACTACATACATATTGAACAGTTAGAGCCTGCAGGCCTTTCAGGGGCCACACATATGTTGTTCCTGACCACATGTTGTTGTTGTACAGCATTGGCTCTCATTCTCCAGCATCCCTAGAAGACGCAGTGCTCTCCAGAGACAGCCCTATCCTGGAAGCCCCTCACCTACAGGGCCCTGTGAAGTCAGACAATGCCTGTTGACTTGGGGCAGGCCCTGGGCCTGCTGCCTTCTCTGGCCAAGGCCAAAGCTGAAGACACCACATTCTCTGGATCAGATGCTACCCAGCAAAGAGGGCTCACCAACTCTGAGGCTGCTCGCCAGCTTTTCAGGCAGTTTCGTTACCAGGTGATGTCTGGGCCCCAGGAGACCCTGAGACAACTTCGGAAGCTCTGTTTCCAGTGGCTGCAGCCAGAGGTTCACACCAAAGAGCAGATCCTGGAGATCCTCATGCTGGAACAGTTTCTGACCATTCTTCCTGGGGAGATCCAGATGTGGGTGAGGGAACAGTGTCCAGGCAGTGGAGAAGAGGCAGTGACCCTTGTGGAAAGCTTGAAGGGAGATCCTCGGAGACTATGGCAGTGGGTAAGCATAGTATCCTATCTGTGAGTTAAGTAAGCCCAGGATCTTCTGGAGCTTCTCTGTTCATTGTCTTTTTTTCTGATAGTTCTTCCAACTGCAGATATGTAGGGTTTCCAAACCAGTAACCAGTCCTTTGATTCTCTGATACAAACTGAGCATTAGCAAGTCAGTCCAGTTCTGACAACTGACTATACAGGTCCAGAGCCTGGCCCCACAGCTGCTCTTGCACTTCAGATGCCACTCACAAATGCCACAGACCAGATGTCTTAACGAACTGGCTGTCAGATTTGATGATTAGTGACTATAGGACTCAGGAAAGTGCTGTCATGACTGTTAGCAGTTTATTGTGTGGAGTAAAACTCAGGAGCAAACATGTCCTCTCCCAGGGTGCCACCCCCTCAGAACCTCGGTAGGTTCACCAGCTGGCAGCTCCAGAAACCCCATTTGTCTGGGGGTTTCACCGGTCTAGCACAGTTGCTTAACTCATTCACCATCAATGGTTGGATGTTCCTGGTCCCTCTCCCTAGGGGGTGGGGTCAGCTGAAAAGTCTGAAGCCTGGAATCCCATGGTGTGCTCATGTGGCAACCAGGCCCCGTCCTGATGGTATTTAAGGGCCACCAAGAGCTGGCTTCCCAGCATGGCCTCCGAGGTGGGTGGAAAGTCTGCGTTAGGCATAATGGAAAATTTCTGTGCTGAGACAACAAAGGTTCAAGGAGGTCTCAGAACAGAAAACAGAGACTACAGTATGTGTTGCTTTTATTATATCTGCGTCTCCTCAGATCTTACGTAGTTTTGTGATTTACACGTCCCCTCACACTACCTCAGAAATTTCTATTTACTAAACGGTGGTCTTGAGTTTTAGTCATTGGAGGCTGTCCAGTAGAACATATTAGTGGTATGAGTTGAAGGTCTCCCAGACCTGCTTCAGGCCTCAGCTTCTGGTCCTTTTTCTGGGTTAAGAAGGGGTTTTCTCTTTCTTTGCCCTATGACCATACGATTGTCTGTCTCATGGTCTGTTGTAGAAGGCCATTTCCACTAACTGTAAGCAACCTCGACTCTGCATCCTTTGCTAATTAACACTGTTTGGTGTCCAGATTGGCATCCAAGTTCTAGGACAAGAGATCTCATCCGAGAAGGTGAACTCAGTACACTGCCAAGGCAGTGAGCTAGAGCCCAGACTGGAAGTGGTGCCTCAGGACCTGCCCCTTCAGAGTTCACCCTCAGCTCCAGTGGAGCTGCTGAGCCATGGTGTGAAGGAGGAATCAGACCTGGAGCCAGAGTTAGGTGAGGGGCAGTTATCCTTTGTGCTATGTGGTGCTCTCTGGGAGAAATTTGGGGGGTTGTGGTTAGTAGGGTTAAGTATACGCTGAACCTATGTAATGCCCTGGAAAGTGTGGAAATGACCCAGGTCTATATTTTAAACCATTCTGTGATTGGGCCACACCATTTGGGTTTTGGTTCTTTGGAGGGAGCTGGGAGAAACATGAGTGAAACTGTCTGGAAGTTTGGAGGAGGTTGTGGTTGTTAGGAGGTAAATACAAGCCTTTGAATTCAATTGACCCCACAAATTGTTATAATTTGTGAAGAATTCATGGTGCCCCCTGGGGAGTGGTTAAGGGAACATCTTCATTCTGAAAGCCTGTTCTTTGCCACAGCTCTGGCTGCTTCCCAGCTTCCAGCCAGACCAGAGGAGGGGCCTGTCAGAGACCAGGACATGGGAACAGCATTTCTCCCAGCAGTGCATCAGGTGAGCTGGGTCCTCTGCCTTTCTTACCCTAGTCCAGGAGGACCGATGGGGCCGCAGACTCAGAAGAGGAGCATGAGGAGATGAGACTCAGTCCACACACACTGCAGCTGTTGTGCAGCCATGCGCCGAGTTGAGTCCCTGCATCTCTAGTCAGTCATCTTGACTGATGGGATCTGGCCTCTGGGAAAAGGTGCAAGTTGCTGGGAAGTCTTTGCCCAAATATGGTAGTTTCTGATTATTATTTTTATTATTACTGCTACTGCTACTACTACTACTTTGAGCCTATGCTAAGAAAGGGCTTTTCATTTCCTAGTGTGAGATACCCAGACAGGGGTCTGTTAGAAACTTAGAATGGTTATTTCTTATCTGTGACAAGTCAGTCTTTTCCTCTCTGACATCATGGGAGTATTGTTGAGAGATTGCACATATTCAAAATATATAGTTTGGTAAGTTTTGATGTACATATGCAGCCCTAAAACACAAGTACAATCAAGAATACATATCTCCATCACATTCAAGTTGCCTTTTAATTTAAAAAATTAAAAAAAAAATTTTTATGTGTATGGATGTTTTGCCTGGTGTGTGCCAAGTGCTTACCTGGTACCCATGGAGGCCAGAAGAGGGCAGATTCCCTAGGAACTCTAGTTACAGATGGCTGTGAGCCACCATGTGGATCCTGGGAATTGAACCCAGGTCCTAGGGAAGAGTATCTAGTGCTCTTAACTGCTGTGCTGTCTGGCCAGCCACTCTTACTTGAATTCTTGTCTCTTGTCATCTTTTTTTTTTACCCCAGGAATTCTGAGATATCTACTAACTACCTTCTGTTAGCAGACATTTGTTCATATTTTCTAGAATTTTATGTAAAATGGAACTTTACCAAAAATTCATCTTCCTTTTCCTTACATGTAATGTATTATTTCCTGGGGTTGTTGTTTTTTTTTTTTTTTGAGCTGAGGATTGAACCCAGGGCCTTGCGCTTGCTAGGCAAGCGCTCTACCACTGAGCTAAATCCCCAACCCTTCCTGGGTTTTTGTTTGTTTGTTTATTTATTTGTTTTGTTTTTAATGTTTTCTCACCGGTTTTGTGTTGTCCATTCCAGGGGTGGCACCCAGGTCTTCATGCATGCTCAGTGACATCTACTGCTGAGTTATATCTCGAGAAATTGCTGGGTATCTTTGTTTTCTTATAAATATTCTCGGAAGTCTCACCTAACCTCCTGCCTAGTTATTTACCATTCAGCTCTTTATTAAACCAATCAAAAGGCACCTTGGCAAAGACACAAATATTCTACAACATTTCCCCCTTTTTGTCTAAATAAAAAGGAAAGGGTTTAACTCTAACATAGTAGAACTGTATACACTAAGAACAATTATCAGGTAATAATTACATTTTCAGTGTCCAGTTCATTTGCATTTGGCAAATTCAGAGAAAGTACTCCATTATCTATCTTATCTTGGTGCGTCAAAAGTTTTTTTACCTAATTCGCTTTCTATCCTAACTTGTATTACCAACCCAAAACTGTCTTTTTAGACCTCAAAACATTTCTTTAGATAAATAATTTAAGCTTATGTGTCTCAACCTTATACATTTTACACCTCATTTATGAGTTTCTTTTCTGAATTTGGTAGCAAGGAAATCTGTAACCGTAACTATCTAGTCTTCAACACCATCAGAGACCCAAGAAGGGTAACTATTACTTGAGTAAACAGAAATGCAGAACAAGCACCTCCCAAAACTATGGAAACAACAGAGACTCTGGCTGCCTGCACAGTCACCCAGGGTTCCTCTGCAATGTTGGGGCAGCCACCTTCTGCCTACAGGCCTAGAATATCTGACAGACTTTTCTGTGAAGCAGGAAATTTGAAGGTCTGTCCCACCTTGTCTTGGCAAAGCTTTGCAGTCATCTTTTGTGTCCTGCTTGTCCAAATTGGACAACATACTGTCAGCAGTTGAGGCAAGGGCAGTTTCTTGCCCAGTGGCTAACCTTGCCCTCAATGATAGCAAATTCCATATGGAGGTTCTTCATTGCCCATCATCCTCTTTTGAAGTATATTGGTGCTGCCAGGAACAGACATGTCTCACTGTTATGTATTGGTGAAATTATTAAGGCCACTCCACGTAGTTAAAAGGGAGGTTTATTTTGTGGGGTAACTTACAAATGAAGGGGTAGGTTGCAGGGTCTGGCAAAGGTATAGGGCAGTCCGACGGTGTTCTCTGGAGAACTCTGCTCGGTCTACTTCCAGCGTCCAGCGTCCCGGAACCAAGAGAGCCACCTCCTCCTGCTCCTCGGTCTTCCGCTCCCTCCTCTGCCCCGCCTTGTGGGCGTGATCATTACTGAAGCCTCAATGGAGGTTGGAACTTCCAGGCCAATGCTGGGATGGCTATCCACTACAGTTATGAAAAGCCTTTTGTTATTAAAACATCTTAAATGCCATATTCTGTAGATCTCTAAAGTGTTTGAAGACCACCTATCTAAAACATATGACCTTAAAAACATACCTAACATGGCTACAAATTTGATTGTTACATGACTAACTACTAACCTGTATTTATTAATTATCCTAAACAGTTTGTAATAATGGCTTTCAAATGTCATAATAGCTTTCAAGGACTGGAACTTTACATTACATTTTTATAGATACAATATCTCAAACAAGAGTAGAAACTTATGTACACTATATATAACAAAAGTAGCCTTAAATTTGTATCAATATACTATATCCCCCCTTTATTTTCAGAAAGAGATCCAACCTCCTTTGTTAAGTTTTTTTTTAACCATGATGAGTAACAGCTTGCAACTCCCCACCCCCCAAAAAAGTGATGAACATCCACTGTATGACCAGAAACCATACAGTGCACCTCTTGGGAATGTGGGCATAATGTTCTCTAGTCTGCTTCCTCTAGTCTGGGGGCAAGGGAATCTTTAGGGTACTCTGAGGAAAATGAGATAATGGTCCTGGGGAAATAAGCTGTAATATTTGTTGTCCAGACTTTGTATAATGGGAACATGTGGGGCTTATCTGAGGTCCTGGCTGGAGTAGTACGTGAGGCTGACCCATCTGAGTTAGTAGCTTTGAAGCTGTTCTGGATGCAGAATTTTGAGGAAACTGTAGTAGAGGCATTTTGAGTCTGGATCACCTGGGCTACCTGTCGTCTTCATTGATGTCTGATCCTTTTTTTCAGAAAACATGAAGTTGTAAAGGTAACATATATATCTGTATTAACACAGGTATGGAATGTGCGATGTGCACAAATCAGCTAAAGATGATTTTTTGTTTTATGTTTGAGCAGGTAAAAGACATCTGTCAACTTTATAAGTCTCTTTGGACTCTACAACCAAACCTCTATCCATGCCATATGAAAGGATGGCATGTAATAATATGCCATGAGGATTCTGTAGCCAACAAGAGTGATCATGTTTCATCCAGTCTCAGAGCTGTTTCCATGTTGAGGGATCAACATACATGTCACCTATCCTGTAGTTTTTCCTGCCTTCCTCCCTTAAGTCTACAGCCAAAATCTTTAGGAGATCTCCCCTGGTCAAATATGAACATTATTAATTTTGAAGGAATCCATAGCTTTTTATTTCCCATAGAAGCAAAAGCTCTCCCCCAAACCAACACATTTCTCGACTTCCATTCTGAAGCCAAAACATCCCTAAAGTGTACAGGCTGGCAGTTCAGCAGTTCCTTCCACAGTCTAATGTCCCTCAGCAGCTGCCGTTCATTCATCAGCATTAAAAAAATTCAAAGTCAACAAAGCAACATACAGGATCCAGGCGCCCTGTGTATTTCTCATTCTTAGGTGGATTTTTTATATTACTTTACTCTTTCTTTAAAGACTTTATTTTATTATTTTTAAACTATTTATTTTTATGACTGTCTGTATCCAATTTTTTTCTTTCTTTAGCACCTAAGCACATTGTAACCTGTTCAGAGGTTTTCTGGGCCTGGATCTGACTGCTTTTTTTTCCCTCCTGGGTCTGTATTCTCTAACCACATAGCCAAAGCTTAAACTGTTAGGGTGGCTAGGCACTCTGCTGTGGCTGGCTCTGCCCCCCTTGGTTTCCTGAGAGTCTAGCCTCATGCTGGCTGGTGTGGGCCCCAGAGTGCCATTTACCTGCCTCATCTCTGAGAATGTGTTGTGTCCGCCTGCAGCAGGCATATACACCCAGTGCCTCCTGCTCCAGTGCTCAGCTGCACAGCAGAGCCTCTTAAAAGAGCTGTACCTCCCTATGCCAAGACTACTCAAGAGACTGAGGTCACCAGGAAGCTCCTCCCAACCTCTTCCTGCCTAGCTACTGACCATTCAGCTCTTTATTAGACCAGTCAGAGGGCACCTTGGCAAAGACGTCTTCACAGTGTAGACAAATATTTCACAACATTACTAGCGTTCATTTTTTTTTCCTTTCCACCGTCTTATGGGGAGAAGACTCCCTCTTACTACAGGTCTCAGCAGCCTCTGGCTTTTTTTTCTTATGGAGTAGAGACTGTTTTAATTTTCCACCCAGTAAGTACTTCATGGCTCCTCTCTAGCATGCCCACCATCTTTTGCACTTCTGTTAAGGGGCCTCTGTGAAGTGAAAAAAGGGCCAGTTGAACAGAACACTGTGATACTGCAACAGCTAGTCTGAGCAAACAGCTGCTAAGTGACAAGTGGGTGGGTATTGTATGCAGGGTGGATACGCTGCTAAACCCGTGACTCACAACCTGTTCAAGATGCTGTCAGCCACGAAAGACACACAGCTGCTGGCTGTGGTGGCACACCTGTAATTCTAGCACTTTAACGAATGAAGTAGGAGAGTTGTAGGTTCTGGGGCGGCTTAAACTCCGCAGTGAGTTTCAGGACAGACTGAACTGTACTGAAGAAGTTATCTTGAAAAACAACAAACAAGCAGACAAGTTATAAGTGAATAGTGTACAGTTTAAAACCTTGGAATTAATTCTGAAAAGTTCCATTTGATGCTCTCAGTCTGCCGTTGACAATGGGTAACAAACCAGAGATGTGAAAATGTGGTATGGGAGGATTGTACAGGACTAGAGAAGCCTGCTACTTAGGGCTAAGGTTCATTTGAAAACTGTCTGAAGAAAAATTCCTTTTTGTTTAGTGGTATTTTCATTCCATGATATTTAATTTCTGCAATTCTTTGTAAATTCTGCGATTAGTCCCTGTCTGAAGTGTAGCTGATAAAGGTTTTTCTCCCGTCCCATGGGCTGTGTGTTCTGCTGCTTGCATTGCTGTGCAGATTTTGATGTTCATGTGGCCCATCTGTTGACACTTGGTCCTCTTTGTTACTGCCGGTTCCTGTGCAGTTAGTGTTCTATTCAGAAAGTTCGTGCCTGCCCCAGTGTCTTGAAGAGTAGCCCCTATGTTTTCTTCTAGAAGTTCAGCATTTAAGGGTTTAAATGAAGGCCTTCCACCCATTTTTGCGTTGGTTTTTGTGCAGTGTGAAAGATAAGGGTTTAGTTTCGTTCTTCGGATGGATAACTGGTTTTGCCCGTACCATTTGTTGAACAGCTGTCTTTTTTCCAGAGTAACTTCTTGCCTCCATAGTCAAAACTTAAGTGTGTGTAGCTTTGTCATCTTATATGTCCAAGTCCTCTATTTTGTGCCATTGGTCTGTCTATTTTTATGATAGTACCAAGCTGTCTTTATCACTTTATCAAAGGATTATTGTTTCTGGAGTACGTAGGGACAGTCCCAGAGAATTAGTTAATATATTTAAAACAGCGCAGACACCAACTATAACCTGTTTTTGATAACTTGAAAGTTCAAAGCTGAACATGGTGATACTTGCCTGTAATTCTAGCACTCAGAAGCCTGAGGCAATGGGATTAGAATTTGAGGCCACTCACAAAATTAAATACTAACCAAATATTCAAAACGCTAATTAGCACTGTTAATTATTGGTAGTTATATATACACAGTGCTTGTATTAGCTGATTGGCAGTTATACCCACTTACAGTGCCTGTGTTAACTGACAACCACTTATCAAGCACTAAAGCAAACAAGTTATCCATTTTCTGCCTTAGCAAAACATTTGTATTTAATGGAGTCCTTTGAAAATGAAGGGAAGTTTAAATATAAATAACTCCTTCCTCTAGTCTTGTCTATAAATTAGGAATTTACATCAGAATGCTGGAGGGGTGTGATTACCCCTACGCAGTACTTTATTATCAGAAACTATGAATGAGTAGGACTCCTGCCTACACTGAGTCGAAGGTGGCACAGCTCCTAAGTCCACAAGGTGGTGCTCTCTCCGTACAGAAACATGATTCCCCATCAGAGCACTTGCTTGCCTGTGTCCTCCCGAGTAAGACCTTGGGGTTTCCAAAGGGAAAGATGACGGCTGCTGGTACCTTGCATCTCTAGTGGGGGTTACATTCAAGCCTCGGCTTCTTGGCATTTGTGGAGTGTGAGGCTTTCAGCCAGAGGTGCACTGTTGAGTGACCCGAGCCTCTGACCTGGGCTGCCCGCTGGCAGAAGGAGACCGCTGGAGCTTCGGTGCTTGTACTCTTTTGCTGGACACTGCACATAGCGGCAGCTGTTTTTGTGCCATGGGGAATGCCCAGCGTCCAGCAAAGCTGGCATTCTGTCAGGTGCTTGTGTGGCGTCCCTTAACCTGCCAGCACCAAAATGAGGGTCTGTGTGTTCCAACGAAGGACTCTTGCATTCAGCAATGTTTACTCAGACTGACTATTTCTAGGAATTTCATTCATTGAACAGTAACAAAATAATACGTTCAAATTAAATTTTGTATATAAAATATAGCTAGGTATGTATATTGAGAGAACTTTTGAGTGTTCTGATGTTTTTAATACCAAAATATTCTCTTCCTCTCTCCATCTCTCCCTACCCTGAGCCATGTGCTAATTTAAGACTTTGGTGTCACTCCTGGAGACATTCCTGACACTAGATGGCAGACTTGCTTTAGAACTGAGGGTGAGAAATGCAGTGTCCTGTTTTAACAGTGGCACTTCTTTCAAACCTCCCAACAAATTGTTGAGTTCAGTGCTAATAGCAGATGAGGACCAAGATTCCAGAAGGTTAAGTAACTTGTTCAAGGTCACCCCGCTAGAAATTGACCGGTCTGGGACTTGGGGTTCAGCATGTATGACTGCACAGAGTGTGCTGCTAGTCACTCTGGGTTGCTGCTACTGGCAGCTTCTTCTCATGGGGAGGCTGAAATCTCAGTTTGAAAGGTGGGTGGACATGGGGGTGGGTGGCCTTCCCGGTTTGGGGTCTTAAGCCTGCAGTTGAAGAGAAGAAGAAAGGCTTTGGGTAACAGGGGAACACTGCCCAGAGGCACTGAGAGTCAAAACCACTTCATGTTAGTCCTTCCGTGAACCATTGAGAGTCCAGGTGCATGCATCTGCAACACCTGATGTTTTTGAAGCCACCAGCTTTTGTTTGGGAATCAGGTTTTGCAGTTGACTTCATTGTTGACTTTTCTTACCTTTTCAGTCATTTATACTTGCTTTTCTCCACTAATTCCTTTTCATGTCTTTCTTTTCTCTCTGGACTATCTAGGTTTCCATCAGTGGGGTTAGCAGGTCCTCAGTGTCACAAGAGCATCACTGCAGTTCTTGAAAGAGATACGTACAAGGATCAGCCTGTGTGGTAGCACTCTTCACTCCTAAATACATGCAGCATAAACTGCCCCTCCCAAATGTGTACCCCTAGTGCCTAAACCAGGCAAGAGCTGCCAATGTGAAGCCTGTCATCTTCCCTTTGGTTTTCTGTTCTCGACTTGTGTTCCTGTGAGTCCTTAGGTCTCCTGTTGACCAGAGTCTGTGGCACTTCCTTCCTCTCAGCGTTCTGGGTTGCCTTCATTGGAATGATACTTTGTTTTTTTCTAGGAGCAGTGGAGACACCTGGATACCACTCAGAAAGAACAGTACTGGGATTTCATGCTGGAGACCTATGGGAAAATGGTCTCAGGAGGTAAGGACATGGGCCCACTTGATAGGAGGAGATGAAAAGAGTGGGAAGGTATTAGGTATTTTCTGTGCATTTCTAGAGACCTGCTCAAGGTTTGGGGGTGAAGAGAATAATTGATGCTACAGTAGGAACTTGATGAGTTGGAGATAGCAGGCTTATAAGTAGGAATGTCCCAGTATTGAAAGTGTTCTGTTTGTCAGGAACTGTGTGAGTGTGTTACGTTCAGTAATACCTTTAATTTATGAAATAAATGGGCATGGTGATGGTATCCCCCACCCCCAACTCCTTATTTTTCCCTTTTTGCGACAGTTTTGTAGTCCTGGAACTCGCTCTGTAGACCAGGTTGCCCTTGAACTCACAGGGATCTGCCTGTCTTTGCCTCCCGAGTGCTGGGATTAAAGGCGTGCACCACCACAACCAGCCATGGCTTTCCTCTTTTGAAGATGCTGGAAGTAGCATCAGACCAAGGACTTGCTCCCTCTTCCACAGCTCCCAGGTTGGGTTGGGTGGAGTCAGTTGTGATGGGTGTTGAGTTTGTGCTCTCCTCTACTAAGCTGCCTAAACTAGGAGCTGGTGGAGTCCCTGATCCTTGCACCAGCCTGCCAGTGGTCCCCAGACGCCTGTGGTCACCTGTCTAGATTATTGTTTTCATGGCATTCACCGTATGTTCCTGTCAGCTAGTTCTCAGGTGGGGTCACTGTTTCCATGTCTAGGGTTCTTTTTTAAAAGACACAGTTTGAGCTCCCAGAGGTTCTGTTCATCTAAGCCCACAAAATGTATCTCTCTTGGCAGCAGGTATTTCCAACTCCAAACCTGAGCTGACTAACATAGCAGAATATGGGGAAGAGCTTGCAGGGCTGCACCTTCATGTCGCTGAGAAGATACCAAGACTCGCCTGCAAAGGTCAGTGAGCTTCATTTGTCTCCAGCCATTTCTGACCTCCTCACATTAAATTGGAGGTAGTGGGGACATTCATTATAGCTAACTGATCGGCTTGACCGCCAAAGTTGGGTTTCCTAGTCGCTCCCGATTGGACTGTTGACATATTTATTAACCATGAAAGGAAGAGCACCGGTCGGATCTGCTTTCAGTCTTGTCTGGTTTGATAGTTTTCCTTCTCAGAGAGAATTCACACTCAGACAAAAATGAGGCCAATACAGGTAGGTAGAATTCCCTCAAAAGACACTCTGTAACAGCCATTATTACCGTCACCAACAGGAAAATTCAGAGAAAATACTGTTTGGATTTTTTAAAATTACTTTATTATTAATCTATGTTTTAGATTTGTGTGTGTAGGGGCATACTTTGCCACTGCATGAGTGTAGAGGCCAGAGGCCAGCTTCATGTAATCTTCTTTCACCTTTTTGTGGGTTCTAGGGACCAAACTCAGGTCATGTGGCTTGTGTGGCAAGCACTGATACCCACTGAACCATCTTGCTGGCCCAGAACTAAACTTTTCTTACTGTGCTCATAATCAGTAGTCACCACCTACCATAAGAAAATAAACCAACAGAAAAATGTTTGATGTAGCCTTCATTAAATAGCAGCAGCAATTGATTCTTGATGTGGGAATAAATCTGAATGTGCCGTGCTGTGTGCTCCTCTGCTCTGGGTGCTCTTTCTAAACCCTGTCTGTACTAGAAAGTGTAACAGTTCACTCATGTACACCCATGTGTACACACATGCCTACTGAATTCTAGAACCTTGGAGAAGGAAAAGGACTTAGGGTGGAAATTGTGTGACAAATTACCCTTTCCCCTATCGAGTCTAATTATTTTCCTTTGCTACTGTGTTACAGAGAACAAGAACTGATAGATATGACTTTATTATCAATTTTTTTTGGGGGGGTGCTGGGAGTCAAGCCAGCTCTTTTCTTTTTTATTTGTATGTATTTTAAAAAAAAAATTTTAAATTCATTTTACTTACTAATCACAGATCTCCTCTCATCCCTCCACCCACCTCCCCACCACAGCAGGCCTCACTCCCACCCCTCCCGTCCCCTCCTCCAAAAGGGTACGTTCTCCCATGGGCGGGGCCAGCGAAACCTGGTACATTCAATTGAGGCAGGACCAATGCACCAGGGATAAATAGATCCTGATTACACTGCCGGGGGCCCCTCAAACAGACCCAGCTACACATCTCTCTCCCATATGCATTGGGTCGAGTCTGGTCCCATGCAGGTTCCACAGCTTTTGGTCTAGAGTTCATGAGTCCCCAAGGCTTGGTTCAGTTGTCTCTGTAGATTTCCCCAGACTCCCCTTCTTCATAGAATCCCTCTTCCATGTCTTCTACTGGACTCCTGGAGCTCGGCCTGGTGCGTGGTTGTGGATCTTTGGGTCTGCTTCCATTAGATACTGGCTGAAGGCTCTATAAAGACAGGGTATTCACCAATCTCAAGCCAGCTCTTATACATGCAAAACACACATTATATCCAGTTATGATTTTAATTTGAAGCAATATATATTGCTAGGTTCTGTTCTTAGCACCCACGTGGCAGCTTACTAACTGTAACTCCACTTCCAGGGAATCTGATGGCCTTTTCTGGCCTCCTTAAACACCATACATACACATGGTGCACAGACATATGCAGGCAAAATACCCATATACACAAAATTTAAACATTTTAAAATTACAGTATTGATCCCATTAAGTGACCCAGATAGCCCAGCTCTTCCTGAGCTCCTTTCCCAGGTGACGCTCATGAAGCTTCATCTTCCGGCTTGTCTCATCACTCTTCTCTGCTGACATGAAATAGTTAGAGATCGATTGCTCCACTGGAGCCCAGGTCCTCCGCAAAAGCAGTAAGTGGTCTTATGCACTGAGCCTATTATTATTATTATTATTATTATTATTATTACTACTACTACTACTACTACTACTACTACTACTACTATTACATGATACTGGTTTTTTGGAGCAGTTTTATATTCTCAATAAAAATAAGTAAAGGACAGAGCTTGCCTATACCTTGTAGCAATAGTATTTTGTGATAATCAGCTCACTATATCCCAAACTGTTTCGGTTTTGTGTTGGGTTTTGTTCGTTTTTCTTTATCCATCCCTCCTGCTGACTTGGCCCATTAGTTCTGCTTTGAATAAATGATCCTGTCTTTATTGCTAGAGATAGAATTGAGAGAAAGGGTAGTAGAAGGAAGTGTGGAAAGATTAACTTGGTGGTGATGTGGACAGATGGGAAGAGAACACTTGGAGAGAGAAGCCTATGTAGAGCTGAAGTGGGGGTCCAGCCACACAGGAAGAGACTGAACTGGGGCTGAAGCTACAGGGACAAGATAGGAAAGGGCCACTTGGAAAATGCAAGTTGATGGGACTGACAGACGTGTAGTTAAACCAGCTACAGAAGTCACAAGAGAGAAATGCTGTTTTCTTTGACCACATGGAAGGACAGAGAAAAAGCAGATCTGTATTTGTAATCAGACTACCAAGGGATTAAAAAAAAAAAAACAAAAAACAAAAACAAAAAACCAAACCACCACCACCACCACAAACCAGAAACAGTTAAGTGATTCCTAAGTAGATATCTTAACAGCAGGGTCGAGTGGTAAGGAAAGCTGGAATATTCGTTATGTGTGTCACTAGGAAAGGAGCCCAGGAAGAACTGGACTGTCTGGTTCATTTCTGATGGAGGAGCCAGGCAGTGGGGGGGTAGGGGAGTGGACAGGTAGGGGGGATGGGGGTGGGGGGGAGGGAGCTGCTTCTCTGTGTGCAAGCAGTAAGGAAGCGCTGGGGGAGACTCTTCAGTTTGTCTGTGTTGCTTAAACAAAATAAGTTAGAAATTGATTTTAAAAAGATAATGTGTAAAGTAGACACAAAGAAGAAAATGAGTGGATATTTACATCTGTTTGGATTGGAAACATTTTTCTAAGCATAGAGGCAATAAAAAATCTTTGAGGAAAAGATTAACAGATATCCATACTTATAAAAGAAAAAAACAATCTATACATAAAAATTACTCCAAACAAAATTACTGCAACTAAATTGGTATAAAACATTTTTGTGAACTTGATAGATAAATGATGGTCTATATTATTTTTCTTAATATAGAGAAAGTTAGAAAGCAAGTTGATGAGAACAAATTACTTTCTCAGTAAGATTTGGACAGCAGTCCTGGAATATGAAAAATAGCTCCCAGATGTGGTGGGGGAAAAAAGATTCATCCTTTCATCACTGAGGAATTAACATTTAAAATAACAAAAATCCATTTTTCAGTGGTCTAAATAGAATACATATAAAAACCACTCAATACTCAAGTATTTATTAGCCCCTCCCCATTTCCCTTTGTTGAACAACATACCAGAGGTTGAGAGAGTCCTTGCCAGTAGGTGTTAAGGACCTTGGGGATGGAGAGATGGCTCAGTGATTTAGGACTCTTGCTGCTCACATAGAAGCCCTGGGTTTTGTTCCCAGTATCTACATACAGCTTACAACCATCTGTAACCCCAGTTCCAGGGGATCTGAGACCCTCTTCTGATCTATGTAGGCTTCTATGTGTATGTGATGCACATATATACACTCAGACACACATAAAATCAAATATAAGAATAATTTTTTTTTAAAAGAACAGTAGTCTTTATGCCATAAGTATAGCAGTTGTCCTCTGAAGAATTCCTTTAAAGTATTGATCAGGGGCTGGAGAGGTGGCTCAGTGGTTAAGAGCACTGTCTGCTCTTCCAGAGGTCCTGAGTTCAGTTCCCAGCAACCACATGGTGCCTCACAACCATCCATAATTCGATCTGGCGCCCTCTTCTGGCTTGTAAGCATACATGCAGACAGACTACTGTATACATAATAAATAAATAAAAGTATTGATCAGAAAATGGGTAAAAACATAAGAGAATTGCTTATTACAGTGATGTTTATTGTAGTAAACACATGATTAACAGCATAGGTTTCCACAGTGGGGAATCCTTAAGTACATAGCATGTTTATTATAACTCTTGGACAGTGGGTGTTACTCGGTTTTTTGAGGTGCTGCTTATAAAGACTTCTTTAAAGTCAGAGAGACAGTACTTTACCCGTTGAGTTGAATATGTCCTGGTACTCAGAATTAATACGTTCAGTTCTAGTTCTCTGGCAGGTGCCTAGATCTGTCAGGCCATTGTTAAGGTGAAGATGAAAATAGAAGAAAACAGCCTTTTGTTTATATTTGTTTTGTTTTATTTAAATTTCTTGAGGCAGAGTCTTATGTTGACCTGCCGGCCTTGAACCTACTATGTAGCTCAGGATGATCTTGAACTTCTATCTCTCTTTTGTCTACCTCCTGGGTGGTAGCTTTACAGGTATGTGTGGCCAGACCCAGCTTAAATGGCCTCTTTTCCTTCTTTTTTTTCCTTTTTTCTTTTTTTAAGGTGGGTCTTGCTGTGTTGCCTAGGCTGCCCTTGAACTTCTGATCTTTCTGCCTCACCTTCCCACTCTGGGATTGTAGGTGTATGATATTGTGCCTGGTACTGAATAGCATCTTAGTTTTATAGGGATAAATTATTTTAAAATTTTTAAGTAAATCTTCCAACCAAAATAAAAACTTTTATCATATGTATCATGAGTAATAATCAGAAACCTACATTATGAGAAAAAGGATAATTGCTTATATAAGTTAATAAAGTATGTATAGCTGAGTTTGGTAGCCAGTACCTGAATTCCTAGCTACCCAGGAGGCTGAGCAGGAGCATCACTTGAGCCAAAGAGTTTGAGGCTAGCCTGGGCAACACAGCAAAACCAAAAATAGGTGTGAAACCATACATAAAAGCAAGGCACACACAACTGCTTTGTTGAATCAGTGTGGCACAATATGGCCTTATTGCATTAATCTACAATAAAATGACACATTAACAAAGTTTATTAATTAAATCGTATGTTTCTTATAAGGGAATCCATGTTTATTAAATAGACCAGTGTCAATGTTTACTATATACATGCTATATAGCCAGATAGAGAACTGATGTCAATATGACATCAGTGATATGTGAAAATAGGTTATACATCCATACATGCAGATTAAATTAGAAAGACTGAAAATCCAGCTGTGGCAGTGGTGGTGGTGGTGGTGGTGGTGGTGGTGGTGACAGCGGTTCACACTTTCAGTCCCAGCACTAGGGACAGAGGCAGCTGGATCTCTGAGTTTGAGGCCAGTCTGATCTATGAAAATTTCAGGCTAGCCAGGACCATAAAGTGAGACCCTGTCTCAAAGCAAAAACTGGAAGAAGACGTGTAGTCATGTTTGGTAGTTCTGTTGGAGTTGTTTGGTTTTCTCATGTATGTTTACTTTCCCTTTCTAAATTCTTTTAAATTATGTTTACCTTTTATATACAATCAAATAAGAATCTTGGAGCTGGAGGGATGGCTCAGCAGTTGAGAGCACGTGTGTTGCTCTTGCAGAGGACCTGAGTTTGGTTCCCAGTGTACATGTCAGGTGGCTCACAGATGTCAGTGACACCAGCTCCTGTGTGGGTACCTACATCCATATCCATGTATACACAAACATACTCAATACACGTAATTAAAAATAATAAAAATAAATCTTAAAAAGAAAACCAACCATCTTAACAAGCACAGCTTGCATATAACGTGTTTGTTTTTTGTAAGTGCATGCTGCTTGCTTTTGGAGGGAAAAGCCCAGTAGGAGCCTGTGGTGTTCAGAGTGGCTCAGTCCAGAGCCAGGTGAGCCTTGAACCCAGCACAGGTAAAGGGAGTCTGTAGTGCTCAGGTACTCAGTGACCCTCTCAGTAAACAGGAAGAAGTCTTTGCAGCTGGAGAAGAGGGAATGACCATTTCTGCCACTTAAACCTTCTTTTTCCTTCCAGAAGACAGACAAGAAAATGACAAAGAGAACCTAAACTTGGAAAATCACAGGGACCAGGGGGCTCTGGATGTTTTCTGTCAGGCATCAGGGGAGGCACCGCCACAGACTGCCTTGGATTTCCTCGGTGAGAGTGAGCTGCATCGCTTTGGAGCAGAGAATGTCCCTGAGGCTTTGGAAAGCCAGCCCGGTGAGGGAGCAGGGGGGCAGCTCTTTCCTCCTGAAAGGGACGCTGGGAAACAGCTAGGTCAGCACATACAGAGCTCTTCCTCGGGAGAGCTGTCTGCCTTGTGGCTGGAGGAGAAGAGAGAGGCCTCTCAGAAGGGCCAGGCCAGAGCTCCCATGGCCCAGAAACTGCCCACTTGCAGAGACTGTGGGAAAACTTTCTATAGGAATTCACAGCTTGTTTTTCACCAAAGGACTCATACTGGAGAGACATACTTTCATTGCCCCATTTGCAAAAAAGCCTTTCTGCGCAGCTCAGACTTTGTGAAACATCAGAGAACTCACACAGGAGAGAAGCCCTGCAAATGTGACCACTGTGGGAAAGGCTTCAGTGACTTATCAGGCTTGCGCTACCACGAGAAAATCCACACAGGAGAGAAACCCTTTAAATGCCCCATCTGTGAGAAAAGGTTTATTCAGAGGTCAAACTTTAATAGACATCAAAGGGTTCACACAGGTGAGAAACCTTATAAATGTACCCACTGTGGCAAGCGTTTCAGCTGGAGCTCCAGCCTTGACAAGCATCAGAGATCACACTTGGGGAAGAAGCCATGCCCATAGCCACACCCCCAGCCAGCCTGCCAGTCCATTGCAGCCCTGGTCAGCTCTGGCTGGAGGGACTGTGACCAGGAAGGACCTCTCCTTCTCTTTGCAGGCTGGAGGAAGGGGAGCTGGGCACTGTTTTGACATGGATGGGATGTTGTTCTGAGTGTGATTTCTTGGTTTAATTTTTTCCTTTTGCACCAGGAAAAGAAACCAGCCTTTCTTTCTCAGCTGGTCTCTTCTTACTTTTGACCCCTTAGGAAAGACATGTCATGTAGATAATGCCTTTAGTAGCTCTTTCTGACGAGAGCCTAACTGGTATGGCCATGACTGCTCCTGGCAGTGAGAGCCTGGGATCAGCTCTAGAACTGTGGTTCTAGAGCAGGCTGTCTCTTGCAGAAGGGGAGGTAGGGAGGCCTGAGTGCATGCTGTCTTTGTCAGACAGGTGACAAAGTTCTCATTTAACTGTCTCTTATTTGAAATAAACTGAGCTGAGTTGGTCTCTATCTTCCTTGTATCTCTTGTGTTCACTGTGTGTCAACTATCAGTTCTGAGCATACCATTTTCACAGAAGAGGGCACTTGGGAATTGAGCTCTAGGACCTCAGTATAAATCTCACAGAAACCTATCAGATTTGTATGTAGCAGAAAGTAACTAGAAAGTGCACACCTTTATCTCGGGTAAGTCTATCTGTGATGAGCCTTTTTTGAGTCTGTCTTCCATTTGATCACATGCCTCAGCTGTCCCCTCTCTAACCTGGTATTCTTCTTGGACTACTATTTTTGCTAGAGTATGTTTTAAAATTTATTATTACCTTTATTACCTTATTTTGCCTGTAGGGTGTTAGGAAGAAATCAATAGTATCGATCTAGTTTTTAATACTGCCTAGGACTTTATTAACATAGATGTCTAACCTGCCTGTTTGTCCTTGTAGTTACTCAGTTGCCTATAGGTCTTTATTTAAGGTTGAGGCATTGTGGACTCCTCCCTTTCCAGTTTGCCAGGTTTGTTGGTATCCTTGTTTCGCTCACATTTGAGTGGTCATGTTGGTAAGACTTTATAGGTGTAGCTTCTGACATTCCTAGGACAGTCTTACAGCAACTCTCTGATTTGGCTCTTAAAAGTTTTTCTCTCCCTTTACCCAGTGGTCCCTTAGCCTTAGGTGCGGGAGTGTTTTATAGATGTATCCAATGGGACTGGGCTCCACAATTCAGTATTTTGATTGGTTGTGGTTTTCTGTAGTGGTCTCTGTCTGTTGCAAAGACGTTTCTTTGATAAGGGATGGAGACTACACTTAACTGTGCATATAAGGACAACTGTATAGTTGTTAGGGATTATTCTGGTTTATTAAATTACTGGTTGTAGATTCTCCTTCAATGACCATGACTTCACTAGCACTGAGTAGTTAGCTAGTTAGTTAGTAGTTATCTAGTCTCCCTCTTGTTGAGCAGGTCTTAAGTCCAATTAGAGGACTGTTGGTTACTGCCAAGGTATGTGTGCTACTACTACACCCTTAGGGTTCTTGTGCCATGCTGGCTGTTGATGTGGTTCTTAGGTGTTGTAGCTATAGGCCTGTTGGTTGCCTCCTTTAGAAGTTTGCATGGTGCCTTCTGGTACCATGAAAAGTGGTTCTCAGCATAGAGAACATCTCATAGCAAGTTACAGCTCAGGGGTCTTCGGGCCCTATTTCTGCAGTGTATGGTGTCTTCAATAGGAACTTAACCTTCCACCTCTGTGGCAGCGGTGACGGCGGCGGTGGCAGCGGGGGTGGGGGTGGGGTGTGGGGTATGTAAACCAGGAGCAACAGTAATAGGCTATATGTTTTGAGTCTTTTGGATAGCCCTGGCCAGCAACTCAAAAGATAGCCTCTCATGTCTGGTGTTGGGATTTTTGGTCATCTTTGGCTCTTGGAGGAAGCACTATTTGTTCAGATGAGAAAAGTTCATCCAAACTATATATGCATATTTATACACAGAATTATGTGAATTATAGGTTGATATATAATATGTTATGATTATATATAATGGTATGATTCCTCATGGCTTTTCCAGGCCTCCTTGTTGTTTTATCCACTTCCCTCCATCTTCCAGATTTGCCTCCTTCCATCCCATTTCTTTCTTAAACCTTACCAAGTCTAGTCAGAATTATCCAGTCCTCCAGGGGCTTCTGGTGCCTGCTCTAGTTCATGAACCACTATCTAAATGGAATTAATCTGCTGCAAGGGTATGAAGGAAGAGTGATTCCTGCTCACCCTGACCTTCCTTACCAAAGTCACCTTGCAGAGCTGTGTGGAAAGCCATCAAAACTGCAGACCACTTTGGTTTCCAGTGGACGTTTCTACAGTGGAAAATCTGGAAAGTTTCAGGTGAGTAGCTTTATGGGCTAAGTTTCTTCTTCAGAATAGCACTAACAGGATCCACTTACATGCTCACAGTTGTAGCCTCATCAAAGAGTAAGTAAAAACATTTAGTAGATGTATGACTTAATCACAAATCACTGACAGGTATCATATAACAGCTGCTGGAATGCAGCCACACCTACTCATTTACCTGTTGTCTAGGCTGCTTTGGGCTACAGTGGCTTATTCTCTGACTCTTTACAGAGAAATATTAATGTTTCTCAAACAGTGATGATAGAAATTCTGACTGATGGCCACTGCCTATGCACTTGAGTTATCCGGGAGCTAGAGCCCTGAGGTCCAGGACTACTGTGTAATGGAGCAGAGTTCATTCCTGGCTTGATTCTCTTGGTCTCTTCACCATTACTTATGACTCAACAATTCTTAGAAGAGTTGAAGAATAAATCATTTTATTAGTAAAAACACTACTACAGAGTTTCCCCATTATTCCTGGGCCGACTTTCCATCTCATCCTCACTCCAGGAACCCTAAGTCCCCCAGAGAAATTCTACAGAAGGTTGGTGCCTGTGATTTCTTCATAAAAATCTGCCATTACCCCCACCTACTTTCCTGTCAGGGAGCAGCCAGCCACCCTCCTTCGTTCTCCCAAGGGCTCTTCAAGGTGCTAAATCTGGAGAAGCAAGGCGACACCAGCTAGCACCCACTTGGGCGGGTTTTCTTTAGTCTTCAGGTTGAAAGTCCACACGTAGGTGGGTCCCCGCTGACAAGTCTTGTACACAGGACAAGCGTAGGCACTTCGGCAATCTTGCTTATCTGCTGGGATGGCCTTGAGGAACATCACAGGCATGGGGGGTGTCAGGTCCTTCAGCTTTGCCTCTGTGATGACCCCAGCCTGAAAACAAGAAGGTGAAGAGAACCACTTTAGTGCCAGAGCTCAGCCAGCCAGCCTTGCTTCTGTGAGAGGAACTGAGATAGCCTGCCTTCATTCCTGCTCACTCTCAGGTTCTCCCATGAACCCACAATGGAAACTGTTTGCTCAGCATAAATCTACTGTTTTGTTTGTTCCTTTGAGAGGGAGGTATTGCTTTGTAGCTGAGGCTATACCTAAACTCATGGTCCTTCGGAGTGCTGGGATTGTAAGCATGTGATAGCACAACTGGCCTTAAGTCAGTTGCTGATGTGGAACTCTAAAAGTTTATTCATCTTCAGGCAGACACCCTCCCCCCCCCTTTATACTTTTTCATATGTCCATCTCATGAGAATATGAAGGGCAAGTGTTAGGCAGATGTCATGCCAGGCGCTGGAGGCCTAGTGGGCAAGGCAGCAGAACTGCCCACAGACGCTTGCAGTTGGAGGTTATAGATGTGTCTAGTTGCTACCTCTCTGAGGTTTCTTTATGTGGTCACATCACCTCTAGAGCATTGCAACTTTCTGGAGGATGTACATTTTTTTCTTTAACTGAGGACAAGGGATAGTGTAGGACAGTTCGTAACTTTTCAGATGGGGCTGTCTTACGGCCTTCTGAGATGCATGGTGGGCTATAAAGTTTCTACTGATTATAAGCTATATTCCCAGGAGCAAAAGAGTCATTAGCCAAATAAATTTGGACTTACAGCAAGCACACTGCAGAGGACATTTGTGTAGAGTTCAGAAGACATTTAACTCTAACCTGCTGCTTTCCCACAGGACACTTCTTTACCACACATGGTCTTTGGCAATGCTGGCCCCTTTACCCACATGACCCTGACCTGCTTTTGTTATGGACAGAACAGTTTGGTTTGTTTTAGTGAAATGTATTGAAAGGATTTGTCTTTCTATTTCTCTGCAGCTGATGGAAGGCATAGTGGGTAACAGAACAGTGAACAGTGGGGCTCTCTGGTCCTCAGGACAAAATGTTCATGCTGGGGAGGAGCAGGGCAAGCTCAGACTTCTTAACATTACCATAATGCCAGCCCTTTAAAGCATATGATTCGGTATTCCTAGAGATTAATAACAACGTACTGGTTCAGATTAGGTTCATCACTCCAGAAGGAAATGTAGTGCCCTTTCCCAGTTACCATCAATTCTGTGGCATCATCAGCTGTCTGTGTGCCAGATGCAGTCTAATTCTCCTACGTAGTAACCCATTGGATTTCCACAGTGGCTGTTCTCCCATTTAACGGTTTGGTTAGTGGGGCTCTTGAGAGGAAACACTAGACCACAGCCACGTGGTTAGTAAATGGTAGTGCTGAGGTCAGATCCCCCTAGTGTGGTTGCACACTCCCTCTCCAGAGCCTTTGCTCTGGCACCATTCTCAGCTGGGTAAAAATAGTCTCAAGAGAAAGTGTACCTAGGTAAAAAGATTCCAGAGCACCACACTGGGCGGTCACTGTGCTTGTCATGCAGCCTGCCCCAAGGTGTCCTTTGGCTTGTCCCCGGACTATACCTGTGTGTCCCAGCAGGCGCCTTCCATGAAGAGGCCATAGATGTAGGCCCCTTCCCGAGGGGGGCTCCGGAACTCCTCTCTGTTCTTCTTCGTCACATCGCATTGCAGGGCCATCTGGTCTAGTGGCCATTCATTCTTGCGGGCCATGGACTGCATAATGGCAGTCAGGAAGGACTGGGGGTTGAAGAAGCCTGTCAGCCACACAGTTGAGGGCATTGAGAAGTCACCTGTCCAGGCCTCCAACTCTTTGATCCTGTTAAGCAGGTCCAGAAACCAGGCTGCCAGGCCTGCCGTGGAAGGGTAGGCTCGTCTGGCCCAGGGTTCTGGAACCACATCTAGGTACAGGGCATTCTGTAAGTTTTCCATCTCGCTGGTCATGGTCAGCTCCCCCTAAAGACCAAGAGTAGGGGGATAAAGAGTAAGGAGGCAGAAGTCTTGGGAAACACTGGCCTCTGCGTCCTTTAACTCATAGGTAGGAGCTGACTCTAGTTGTGGGGGCTACTAGTGCGGTCCTGTCTTGTATTTGCCTTGCAAGATTTGTCCTGTCAAGACTGGTGCTTTAGAACATGCCTGATGCCCACTGCTACCACTTCACAGTGGCAGCAATCAAAGAGAAGGCTGCTGCCACAATGCATTGCTGCTGCATGAGGCTGGGGTAGCACAGATGACTGAGCGGGACTCTGATGTGCTTACTATTAAAATAAGTGCCGTGGCCTAGGGAGTTAGCTTCGTTGGCAAAAATGTTTGCCAAGCAAGCATGAGGACCTGAGGCCTGTTCCCCAGGTCCCCTGTAACATAGCCAGGCATGGTGGTATGTGCTTTTTAGGCCCAGTGCCGGGGAGGTGAAGACTCACTGGCCATCAAGCTTTGTCTAGTGGGTGAGTTCCAGGCCAAGGAGAGACCCAAACAAGATGAATGGTTCCTGGGGAACAACATCATTCTCAGCTGATCTGTGGTCTCCATATGCATGAGCGTATATATCCCCAACACATACATCCATACTAACATACCTCCCTGCCACACAAATGTGAACAGCAGCAAAACTATGCAGCATGGAACTATGATTGTGGCTATGTGCTGAGATTTATTTGTCTAAACCCATAGGAAGCATAACACCAAGAGAAATCCCCAAGTGAAAACTGTGGACTCCGGGTGTGTCACTGTGCGCTCATCAGCTGTAATAAATGCAGACTTGGGGGATGCTAGGAGTATTTTGTGTGGTGGGACTAGCCTGATACGAATCTGTAATTGCTATGAACTTTAATACTATGCTAGAAAAAGGAATAATTTTTTTAATGCAATACTTAATTCTTAACACCCTTCAGAAATCTAAACTCCTTTTGACAGCAAAGAAACATAAAATATCTAACTTAATTCATAAAATTTCTCTCACATCTGCTAATAGTATCATTTATTCTGACTACAGTTTTGCAACGACTAACCGAATGCACAAGCAAGAGAAAGCAAAAGAATGTGCTGTCTCCTAGGTTTCCCGGCTGTACCACGGAAGCAGGAACTACTGGGGAAGTGGGGCCCCCTTGCAGTTTGGTTTCCCGATGCAGGCATTTTCACTACCTTGACAGCAGAGGCAGAAAGGGTTGGTCTGTAAGGAGCTGGCGGCCACAGGGCCCTCCCTGACTCACCAAGTGTACCTACCTGCTGCATTATCTTCGTAGGCCTAAGGGAGTACAGCGCTGACACTCTCCATGCTAGCCTGTCCTGAAAGCTATTCAAAACAAACCAACCAAAAGATGTGGGGGGGACAGGCAGAGTCTGTGGCCAAACTCTGGGCACCAGTCCCCCTGCCCCTCTTACAAAATATTTTCACTTTTTAAATTTTGTATGCAAACATGTCTGTGTATGTTTGTACACCTGCCTGCAGGGGCCAAAAGAGGCTGTGGGCTCCTATGCAGCTGAAGTTACAGGCAGTTTGCTGAGCTGCCTGCTTGAGGTGCTGAGAACCAAACTTGGGTCCTCTACAGGAGCAGCATGTGCTCTTAAAGGCAGAGCCTTCAGCAGCCCCTAGTACGGCTCTTCTTAAACATTATGCTGCGATAAAGAAAATGGTTTCCTAACTTTTCCTGGCCTGGCTCTGGGTAGCATTGGTTCATATCCAAGCCTACCAGCTCACAGGGTGGGTCAGTGAAAAAGAAAACGTAAAAATCTGCCTCTTCCATCTATTCAGCAGCCTTGGGTTCCAGGGTCCTGTGATACACTTCCTTGATTTCCGCACTGATGGGAAACTGGGAGACCCCTGCAGTCCGTGTGGCACCTTTGCCAGGTGTGATGAAGGCTGCTTGTCAGTGACCTTATCCACTGACTCGTCCCTATAAATAAGTGCTTTCATAATCTTCCTTTGGTGCAATAGAATGGAAACCTTATTTTTCCTGTAGGGCTGCATTCCTTTGAGTTACGTTGTGTTAGAAGCTAGATTCATAGGCTGCGGGCAGCTCAAAGCTAAGGAAGAGGGTACAGGTAAGACCAGAAACCTCCCTTTGGAAGGTCATCAGTAGCCAGGCTGTGGTCACATGGCAACAGCAGCTATCAGTCCGTAGAGGACAGGCTGGGGATGACATTTCCTTGAGGACTTCATGCCACACCCTATGCTGAGGGTCAGGGTCAGATCCTATCCATTCTTCTCAGGAAAATGTTTTTTGTTACTAGCTCCTCCCCCCCCCCCCCCAACCCCCCATGCTAGGGCTTGAATCTGGTGCCTTCACATGTTCTAGGTAAGCATTACACCACTGAGCTATCTCTCCAACCCTTAGTGTTGGGAAATAAAGTTTCACTACATAGTTAAAGCTGACCTTGAATTTGTAATCTCATCTCTATATATGTATATATGGTGAGTGCAGGGATTGCTGACACGTATACACATCATTACCCCTGGCCACTCATTTGCATAAGTCACCATGAGGTAGAATAAGGAGCTCACATCTTTCACTGTGGCTTCTAGACCGAGGTTGGCAGTGGCTTGCTCATTTTAGTCTCTGGTAGAGAACAAAATAGCCAGAGGTATCAGGCCTGGGTAGCTGCTGAATGGATGATGATCAAAGGCTCAGAGCATGACGCCCCTCCCAACTTGAGCTGGAAGTCAACAGTCTATGGGAGTCGAGACCCGAAGCCAGCCTTTGCATTTGAACAAGTGCATAAATTTAGAAAATCTAAAGCACAGTGAAAAAATCCAAGGCCATCAATCATTTGAATAATGAGAAGTTCCAGACATGCCCAGATGCCGGGCTAGCCAAGTGAAATGGGACCCATGGGGGTTCCGAGATTTTCTGGCAGCTGCAGTTCAAAACATGAAACAGGTGAGTTTAATTTTTCTAACGTTTCTTTGAATGCAATATACCTAAAATACCACATGTTAGAATATACAATCAATATAAATTAATGACATATTTTACAGTTTTTGGTCTTTTACCTTTGAAATCTGATGTGCCATTTACATTAGTGTCTACTGTACTGGACAAGTCTAAAAACTTGAATTCTCGTGTTTACCTCTGTAGGAAGAGAATTTTCTAAACTATTAGTGTATGCTCCTTTGAAAATTAGAAATGGTGAAAAATAACGAACCACCATTTAAGAATTCCGTAGCTCAGGCTTTTGAGCATCTGGCTAATGGGAGTGAGAACACCTCGGGAGGCCGAGAGTCAGATGTCTGACAGTGGTGAAATCCCAAGAGAATTCCTCTCTGTGGAGCCTGTCTGTGACCAGCTGGCTTTCCCCCAGACTTCTTCCCTACCCATGTTCTGTGTGCTTTGAGCTGCTCCGGGCTTAGGGCTGTGTCTGGCAGTTCAGCTGGGACTTTCTGGGAACCTGATCTTATAGTTAGTTGGTTCATTTTTATCATAAAGGCTAAGAGTGTTTGGTTAATGACTCAAACGGTCAGGCATTTTGTAACTGTGGTGCCCAGTTTGGGGCATCATTTGGCTTGTCTTACGTGCCGGAGAACTGGAAATGCCCACTTTTTCCTACACTGAACCAGAAGCAGCCTCCAGTGGTAAAAGGGACTACTGAAGTCAAGGACAAAGGGGAAAGGTCAGTAGCAGCATTTCCTCTTCCTGTCCCGCTGGGTCAGCAGGTCACCTGACCCCGCTGCCCTCCCCTTCCCACCCCCTCATCCCCCCAAGCTTGGAAGCTGACTTCCCCACTCTCCCATAGAGCAGGTGCTGGTGTGCTCTAAGGCCAGCCCATCTGAGAGGCCCGCCTGTTGTAGCCACCCTCCTGGGGTTCCCTTCCTCTGCTGCTTTCCTGGCTCTGAACTTGGCCTCCTTTTGCCATGGAGGGCTTCCTCTGCCTTTCCACTTTCCTGCTGTGCTTCAGAAGCTGCACTCGCCCCCAGGGTCTCCTGGCACTGTCCTCAGGGAAGACAGCAGGACTGGTGGACGGACACAGAGTTGGGAGAATGTGTTGAGGCTACTGTGGGGACCATCCTCATGAAATTCTTTCCAGAGAGGATTCTGATTGGAAAATAAACTCCAGGTCATACAGGTTCCTCACAGCGTCTAAGTCATTGTTCTGTCGCCTTCTAGAAGTTATCTTACACTGTTGTTTGTCTAGGTGGACTCTTAGAGCAGCCTCTGGGTCCTCTGCTCTGATCTCTAGAGGCCCTGTCCTTTTGTCCCCAACTGTCCCTATCTACCTTTCCTCAAAGGACTCTCTGTGCTTCTGCTCTGGGGCCTCTCTTATCTCATAGGCCTTTGTCTGCATCCTCCTCTAGCCTCTGTTTATGAACCTGCCTTCAGCCAGGCTGTCCTGGCAGGGAAGGCTCCGCTTTGGCCTCTTTGTACCCTTCCCCACAGAGCCCCATCAGTCAACATTGTGGGGACTAGTCTGAAAGGAGAGACACTCCACACTGCTTCCCTATCTCTGCCCAGGCATTCTTCATGATTGACTACACAGAACCACAGTGAAGGGTCTTAGAAGAAAAATGAGCGAACAAATTGGAAGTCGAATGGGTAAATAGCCTGCACCAAATTGCCTGACTTCAGTAAGTTATGACTGCAGCAAACCTACTCAAGATAATTGCTACTCTATACCTGCTTCCCCAGGGTGGGAGATGCGAAATATGACAGGCCAGGGTCTGGTTTACCTTTGAAACTGCTGCGGAGTTTTGCATTTATCTGATTATATGCTGACATGGAACTTGAAAGCTATCAAACACTGCCTGTCTGCAATAGTCCAGACATCCCCATCTCATCTTTCATATTATTTTCCTCTGTCCATATTATGCATGTATGTGGGAGGTGGAGATTAAAAGAAGAAAAATTAAAACAACCCTAGATTTTGTACTACTTGGTACTTTCCATGGTGTCTAAATGTAGCAAATTCTATTGTTTTCACACACATGACTGATTTTGCAACTCCAAAAACTAGACATGAAGCACCAGCAGAATCCAGACTTGGAATCTGGGGGCCTAGCTGAACTTTTGCTGTAAGCTACAAAACTAGTTTCTGCATAATAGACACACACACACACACACACACACACATACACACACACACACGTACACACACACACACACACACACACACATACACACACACACACACGTACACACACACACACACACACACACACACACACACACACACACACACACACACACGCCTAAGATACCGGGGATCAAATCCAGGGCCTTGTATATGCTGATCACTGAGCAGTTGTGCCAGTCAGAGATTCTAACTTTTTCACTAAAGATGCCATTTGTAAGTCATTACCCATGGACGTAGAAGACCTCACTGACTACGGACCAAGCACCATGCCGATTCTTTCAGGCATTTAGGTGGCTTGGGGACAGTTGCCCTTCAGCTCCCCAGGCCCCCTGGTGTCTGCAGCTCTGTTCCTGTGGGTTCCAGCCATATCCTCTGGCAATGTTTCTCTTACTCATGACCTCGCTCACCTGTAAGCCAAGGTACAGCTCTCTTAGTGAGCGCTGGATCTCTCTGGTAAGGATGTTCATGCGTTCACATTCCTGGAAAGCAACCACAATGTAGGGTGTGCGCTCTTCCACCTTGGCCATCAGCTCTGGGATGTTAAACTCATCTGTCACCCGATCCAGTATTTCTTCCAGAAGGGCCTTGACCTGCTCCATGGCAGAAAATACGAGGTTAAGGAGGGACTCCATGGAAATATATGCCTGGTATGGTAAACCTGGCCAATAATCTCATAGTTGGGGACCTCAGAAGCTCCAGGGGTACTAGGGTCCTACTTTTATTAATCTGCTAAATGGACATCGTATCAAACTGCCTTGTAAATTCCTAGTTCTCTACCTATAGATTAGTGCATCTCTTTGACCTCATCAGAGAAGTTGCTCTGTGCAGTAGATGAGGGTTAGCACAGAAACTCAAAACCAGTCAAAGTGCTGAGAATAAGAGACCCCGGAGTGCTCAGTCACACGGGAAATCTGTCACCCCAGGAATCAGGACCATTGCAGGAGAGGGAGCAGGAAGATTATAATAACCAGAAGCTGGTGGGGACCTGAGCAAAGCAGGTCAGAACATTTTAGGACTGTCATACTTTTTTTTTTTTTTTAAAGACAGGATTTCTCCATGTAGTTTTAGTGCCTGTCCTGGATCTTGCTCTGTAGATCAGGCTGGCCTCAAACCTACAGAGATCTGCCTGACTCTGTCTCCTCCCAAGTGCTGGGATCAAAGACGTGTGCCACCACCACCCAGCAGGACTGTCATACTTTTAAACTCAATAGCAGCTGTGGTTGCTTGCAAAAGACCAAGTGAGTCGGCTCCCACCCTGAGTTGATTATTACAAAGAAGACAAGGAGTTGAGGGTATGTGGAGTTGAGAGTTCTGATCTAGAGTTAGGGGAAGGAGTCGGGGGTGAGTATGATCAAGATACATTGTATGAAATTCTCAAAGAATTAAGAAAATATTCTTTATAACGAGGGGATTCCATCCTCCTGTAATGGACACTAGATGATGGTCACCTATCACCTGCTGCTTGTCCACTCATCACACTCTGGTTTGCTTGCTTAGATCAGCTAAGGCAGCGTTGAGGAGTGACCTCAGGACACTCTTCTCCAGAGGCTGGCCAGTTCCCTGTGATTTGCGTCACCAGCTTAAAAAGATAAACATACCTTTCTAAGAATTGAGGTTGAAAAACTCACAGGCTGACCCAGTTAGCTACAGGCACTGACTGAACTGGAAAGCCATAAGACTTTGACCTAAGATGCCCCTTGTAGGCCACATGGAGCTGAAGTGATGGACAATGGTGGCAAATACGTGTGTGTGGGTATGCGTGCACACATCAGCAGCCTTCCAAGTCAGCGGGTCCTACATCTGCAGGTCCAGTGAACCATGGATCCAAAACCAAACATACTTTGCCATTATTCCATAAACAGTAGAACTGCACAATCTTAGACATTATAGCTAATCTTAGGGCGATTAAAGGAATATGAAATGGATGCTTTACTGAACCTCAGTAAAGCACTTGCCTAGCATGTATGAGACCCAGCACTGTGTAAGTGTATAGCAGAGGATGTGCATAACTTATATGCAGATACTAAGCCATCAACATAAGGCATTTGGGACTTTGGCATTCATAGGAAGGGGCCTGGATATTAAGGGATCCCACCCCCACACTTCCCTCTATTCTGTATTTCCAGGAGGTAATACTGTGGTTTTCTATTTGTGAATTCTGAAAGAGGCATGGCCATCTATCACTTAAACTCCTCCTTCCCGAAATCTCTTTTTCCCACACAAACTAGCAGCTAATTAGACAGGGGAGCCAGAATAGCCCGGATTTCTCTCCTAGAAAATTGGAACTGAGCTACAGAGATGGTGGGTTATTTGAGGGCAGGCACGTGGAGGCTGAGTCGGCCATTTTGGAGTAAATGAGTAAGCCCCGGAGGTTTGTTAGCAGAGAAAGACAGATGAAGCTGTGCGCACACAGTTGCCAGCTGGGCAGCAGAGCAGGTTGGAAGGAGCAGGAAAGTGGAAGCAGGTGAGCAAGCGCCACCCCTTCCAAGTCCTAAGAGCTGAGATCCAGAGGCCTGCACCTGCCCGGGCTTCGTCAACTTCAGCATCTCCATCCCTTCCTCCAACAGCAGGCCTCTATCTCCTTTGAGAAATGATTTCTCCCCCACCTTTCTGGACAAGATCACTGGACCCAAGCATCTCCATACTCAGTTCTCATGGGGTGCAAGCAAGTCAGTTAGGCCCCTGGTTTTCATCCACAAACATATCCACTAGAGTCTGTCTTGACTGTCTCCCCTCCCCCAACTCCCAGGGTTGACTTGAAGATCAAATCAAACCAGCTGATGGATGGCGTGGCATCTGAAAGCTTTAAAGGACTATATTCACCTTGTCTTGAATTGCTAACACACAATCCATTCCCAGGAAAAGAGCTGATGGTAGGAAAAAAAAAAAAAAGAAAAGAAAAAGAAAAAGCCAAGAGCCTATCACCCACGCCAAATGGGTCTCTGGTTGCTGTCATAGCAAAAAGTAGAATGGAATTTTAATGGTACCTGAAAGCTGCTGCCAGAGCCGAAGACAAATGGCTAAATTTATATTATATTTCTGTCTCTGGAGTGGAATTGAAGAAACAGTTCTGTATCAGTGAGCGGCCATTTGGCTGTGACTCACAAAGAGATGAAAAGATGGTCTAGAGGCATTGCTCCAAAATATACAAGGATGGGGACACAGAGTTCTTTCCTGCTTCTCATCAGGTCAGAAGGGGTTTGGAGGCTGGAGAAGGAGCTGTGGGTGAGGAGGAGCAGGACACAGACAAAGGAAGACTCTCTTGTGCTCAGGGAGCCCCAGGGATCTTTCAGAGGGGTGGGGCGGTTTCCAAGGGATTACAGCTATTTCATAAGTCAACACCTTTGCTTTTCCTTCTCTTTGGGAAATTAATACATACATACATACGAGATATCCACCTTCTGGTATGTCTTTTCTTCTTATAAGAGGGAAAGTACTGGTAAGCTGTCAACATTTGATTGGGTGTGCAGCTTTCCTTCAATGTACAGAACACTTTGTCTTTGTACAGAACACTTTGTCTTTGCAGTCACCGGCCAGCTAGCCACATCCACTTAACAGTACATCACCCATCTATCCGCCACCATACCTAGCAGTCTCTCCCTCTCCCTCTCTCTCTCTCTCTCTCTCACACACACACACACACACACACACACACACACACACACACACACGTATTTCTACATATCTTTCTTTCTCTGTCTTATAATCTTTTCTTCTCCTCAGTACTGAGGATTGAAACCAGGATCTTATGTATGCTAGGCAAGCACTCTACCATTGAGCTACAGAGCTGTCCCTATATATCTTTTATCATTTATTTACTTAATGTGACAAGGTCTTTCTTTGTAGCCCTGGCTATCCTGGAACTCACTCTGTAGACCAGGCTGGTCTTGAACTCACTGAGATCTGCCTGCCTCTGCTTCCCCAGTGCTGGGATTAAAGGTGTGTGCGATTGTGACTGGCTTCCCTAAAAATCTTGAGTGCACTCCTCTGTCACTAAATACAGAATGGTTTCTTAATTCAAAGTGTGTAGTTTGCTGTTTTGACATACATAATTTATTGTCCTTCTGTTGGTAAGTAATTGTTCTGTTCATCATTTCTCCACCATAAAAATTCTACAATAAATAAATGTAAATACAACACAAAATCATCTGTGTACTTTTGAATGCATTCTGTGGCCGATTTCTAAGAAAAAGAATCATGAGTGGAAAATACGACCATTTTGAACTTGGGTAGCTATTGTTAAATTGTTTCTGTCAATTCAACCTTGACTAACAGAGATGAACAGGCCTACCTTTTTCGTTCTCACACTGTGGGTCATCACATTTGAAACTCTTGAGCACTATGGAAAGTGACATTTTGCTTCCCTCAGGTGTCACTGAGATAGTGTCAATTTACTTATTAGATATTTATCTTTGACCCCCTGGAACTGGAATTACAGGTTGTTGTGAGCTGCCTGATGTGGGTGTTGGGACCTGAACCCAAGCAGCAAGTGCACTTAACTTCTAAGCCATCTCTCCAGGCCTTAAAGAAACTTAACCCATCAAAGTATCGATCTTTGTATTCCTAGATTTTGAGTTCTCTAAAAAGTTGCAGAATACCTTCTTGTACGGTCATGAAAACATTCATACAACTGGTCTGACAGTGCATTTGGGGTTTTCTTGTATTGCATTTAAATATGTGCGAAATTTAAGCTATACTTCATCAAAGTATAGGGGAAATGGTTTACGTTTCTCCAAATGGCAAGCTGTCTTTTCAGCACTATGAAATGCTGCCCTTTAGCACCAAACTGCTTCATCAGCACAGAAGGGATAAAGACTTGCAACCCTGGGCACTCCTGGAGGAGACCAGTGCTCAGGCTAATCAGAGTCCCCTCCGGGTTCTGATGTCGAACCCCAAACCTCAGGATCTCAGAATATGACTGGATTTGAACACAAACCTTTATAGAGGAAATTATGTGATAAGGGGGCTACTCGGGTTGGCCCTAATCTTATTAGTGAGGAAGAGGAGGTTTGGGCACATACAGAAAACAAGGTCACATGAGGACACAACAGAGGAAGTGGCCACTGCGAGCAAAGAGGTGATGCCTCAGGAACAATCGCACCCGCCTGGACCTTAACAGGGACTCTAGTTTTTAGGTGCATGAGGACTTGACTTTCTGTTATTTACATTACCCCGATTGTGGAGTTTTGCTGGAGTGGTGTTACAAGATGTACAGGATGCTCTCCTCCTGGATATTAGCAGATCTGCCTGCCCAAAATAGTCAAGACCAAGCAGCAGGTCTAGGCCAAGTTGTCCAGTGAGCCCACCGTGTCCTCAAAGATACCCATGTGGGTTACAGTATGGTAGACACTGTTGGTCTCCTCCCCAACCTCCCAGCCCTTGCCTTTCTCTTTCTTCTAGGCTCACAGCAGCTAGCCATACTAACCCCAGCTTTCCCTCATGGAGGAGGTGTGAACATGACCGTAGACTTGGTTCAAAGTGCAAGAGTGTGGGTGGGTGGAAAGGCCAGCTCTGGCTTGGACTCTCCTCCTCCCGACCTGCAGAGCTATAAGAACACAGGAACCATGTGCAAAACAATTCCATGGCTGAGTAGTGGCACAAGGCATGATGGGACATGTACCCAATAACCTGCATGTATGCTCTGCAGAATGGGAGCTAGCTGAACCTTGCTTAAAGGCTCCTGTCCATTACTTACACATCCTGGCTGTCGTCAGAAAGAGGGGCATTTTTCTCTGGGTGACTTCGCTGTTTCCCCTTATCCTCTGCTTTTATCTGACACATGCAATGGTGGAAAAGGCCAATTAATATGCTCATCTACATCAAAATCGTTATTGTACCAACTCCTGGGCCTAACCCAGTGTCAGGGTTTGAATCTGAAATGTCCCCCGTGGATTCATTTTGAAGGTTGCTGATCTTGGTAGGTAGGTAGGTAGGTAGGTTGGGCTGAGCTGGCAGAAGGCGGCCACTGGGGTCTGTTTTTCACTCCTGCTTCTGACCACACTCTTTGCCTCATGGACTATCCCGGTGTGAAGAATGTGTTTACCCCATGCTCCACCACCATGCATGGAGCTGGTCTACACTGCCTTCAATGCCATGGGAGTGGAAATCCCTCTGAAGCCCTCAGCCAAAGCAGACTCTTCCTAAACTGTTTCTGTCGGGTATTCTGGTCCCAGAGATGTGCCAGTAGCCAATTACCTCCTAGCTAAGACTCAGAATTCCCTTTTCTTTTTTCCGGGTTCTGAAGACTGAGGGGCCTTGCACACGCCAGGCAAGTATTCTACCACTGTGCTTTCCACATGTCCTCAGCATTATACCCTGTAGCTCATTCTTAGGCATATTAGAACTTTATAACTCCTGTTTGAAGGAAATCCCTCCCAACTTTTGACAAAAGTCTGGCTCCCTCACTGTCAGCTTGCTTTCTCAGAAGCAGCCCCTGCAGCATGAATGTTTGATAAGTGCCCAGCTTTTTCTACCCTAACCTTCCAAGGCTGTTTCCTCATGCTTTCTTAGGAGCCGCATGGCAGCGGCAGTTAGAGCAGTGGTTCTCAACCTGTGGGTCTTGACCCCCATAGGTGTCCCACATTAAATTTTCATGTTACAGTTCATAACAGTCGCAAAATTACAGTGGTGAAGTAGCAATGAAATCATTATATGGTTAGGGGTCATTAACAACACGAGGAGCTGTATTAAAGGGTTGTTGCAGCATTAGGAAGGTGGAGCTAGAGGGAGCTGGCAGTGGATATGGGGGTGGATATGGGTCGGCAGACACACATCTCTTCTAAGAATTCACGGGTCTTGAAAAAAAAAAAACTATCAAGAAGTTTCACTCTGGTGGCCCATTTTTCTGACCTCTCTTCCCTCTATGTCATGTTACGTCTCCCCTCCCCCACACTGCCTTTGGTTATCCTCAGACCCACATGCCAGCCACCCTAGTTTGTTTCAAGCTTCATGAAACTTCCCTGCCTTGTGCTTGAAGCATTTTGATCATTAACACTGGCCCTGGAGGTCATTCTCACTGAGAAAAGTGTGGCTGTCCAGGTGGGGGTCTGGTTGGCAGCTGAGTGGAGAGGTGTTTTGCAGCTAACTGCAGCGTCATTATTTACTTTGCCCCCCCAAAGTCCAGAAGTTGGTATCAATGCCCCCAAGCCCTTCCTGCTCAGCCCTGACCTTCCCTCATTTCAGCAGACAAGCCAAATGAAATCTGACTTTGGGCTGGCAAAACCATCTGCCAATCGCAATGTTAGAGACTTCCTGCCAATGTTGTTAGCAGAAGGCGGCTTCCACTTGCAGGCCTTGGGATCCCCGAACTGTCTCAGGCAATACCCACCACGCACCTTTTCTTCCCTTGTAATGCCGCCTCCATCTCCAGCTTGGTGGTCCCGAGGCTGCATTTCCAACACGGTTCGGAAGAGCTTTTCTGATGTCTGGGTAAGGAAGCCAATCTCGGCATTTGGGTGGAGGCCGTACAGGTAGGGAGACTCAGGGGGCAACTCAGCATCGATATACTGAAATCAAGGGTGAGATCAGCCAAAGCATAACTAACTTGTCTCCTATCTGCAAGGTCCTTTGTGGGACACAGTACCAACATCCTGCTGGAGTATCACAGCAGATTTCACCCACTGGGCACAGTTTCCTCTATCTGCTCTTAACATCATCCTCTTCCCACACCAGACCAGACCCCCACAACTCCCATACAAAATAAACATGAGATTGGGATGGAGGGAGAAGTCAGCTTGGCTACAAATGAAGGGCTCACATTCCCAAGAAAAGGAACTGGAGTTGAAACATTTTAAAACACTGTGTCACCTAAACACATCTCTGGTTAATTCTGGTAGCCACAGTTAGACTGCCCAAGAATCTTGCCCAGTTTATAGAAGTCACTTTCTTTCTTCACTGACTGTTTTGTGTACCCCTTCTCGGTTTTCTCTTTTCTTTTCTTTTCTTTTCTTTTTTTAATAAGGGGAAATCTATATCCCAAGTTAAGCTCCTCAAGTGGCTTTTGCCATCTCTTGGTGTTGTTACTGACTAGTTTAAATATTGCTCATTCTTTAAAGACAATTTTGTGGTTTTATCCTTGCATTTTCTCCAGCCCATTCCTAGGCCCTTGACAGGTACACCAGAACCATCTCTGATCTGACAGATTCCATGGAAGCGCAGGGAAGGGATTGTACCTCAGCCCTTTGGGAATGTGCAAGCCTATTACTGTGAGATGCAAAGACCATGCCTCCTCAAGGACGGTGCTCTGGCAGGTGGACTGTCCACAGACACCATGGGATGCTCTTGCACTGTCGTCTTAGGCAAAGGCTCTCAAGGTGGTTAGAAGTTCCTTATTTCTCATAAGAAGTCCCCTCGTTTTTAATTTCTTCTTATAGGTATGACTCTTCTGCATCAAATGACTCCTATGACCATGATTCTTAAGTTTTATGAATTAAACTTTTTTAAGTTTCCATGACTGCTCTTTTCCCATAAATTTGGTATAAACTCCAGTAAATTTTAGGTCTTTCAAGAATGCTTAAAGGCCTAAAAATCTTTTTGCCCTCCCCTCAAATGATCTCTCAGTAGATTTCTCATGGCAGGTTATAAAGAGCTGAATGACTTAAAAATAAATGCAATAATAGCACATGAAAAAATGAAAGGCTAGTAAGAAAAACTCAGTGAAAATGTTTTTCTTTTATGTGGGTATACATGCCTGTGTCCATAGCAACCAACAAGAAATGGGAGGAATAAGTGATCTGGACACAAGATCATTTTCTATCAAGATAATGGTAAAGTTTATGCAAGGGTCTCAAAGTTGTTACCTGAGAGTTTTCTCTATTCAAATTGTTTTTGTCAACATCTTTAATAAAAACAAGTAAATAACTGCCTTGGATGTTGTTTGTGGAAAAGATTGACAAATAGAATTATGAAATCAAACATCAAGGATACAAAGATCTCCAGGCTCAATTTCATCTTTAATTTGAAGTTGGAAATCCTGAGCTTCTTGGGTTGAGCAAAGCAAGCTCAGGGTAGAGAGCAAGGTTGAAATATGCTCAACTCTTCTGGCCATCCTTTCCTGGCCCCTAGTCTTGTTCCAGTGTGAGCATGTGCATGCTGAGCTGTGCAGGGCACAGACCCCCCCCCCTGTCCCCCCCCACACACCATGAGACCATCACACCACTGTAAGCATAGCAGTGCCTCACCTGATGATAACCACTGTAGTCCATGTTGCCTGGGACTGGGAACCCTGGGGCCAGGGACAGCTCTCCTTCTAGCATTTCTGGCCTAATGAATTCCTCCAGATAGGTCCTGCAGAGTCTCCGGTCCCAGTCATCTGTGATATGGCCTCCATACATGATCTCACCAAACAGGTAACGCAAGTCATCATAGGGCACCTGAGTCAGAGGTGAGAGAGCAGAGCTTTGGAGCTGGATACTTGCTGAGATTAAAAGTGATGCCTTTTTAAACTTGTGCCCCCAGAGTCTGGCAGTATTAGGCATGCCTGGGGATATTACTAAAGGCTTGAAGAATTATAGTAGGCTTTTCCTAGAAGCCCTTTAAATAGGCAATGTGTATCAAATGGAGGCACTGAGGACTATGGCCCTTTTAAGATTTTCTGACATTAATAACAGCATCAGTTGTCCCCTCTGAAAGTTCAGAGTAAATAAAACCCAGCTTAGAAGATCCCTGGAGTAAGAGTGAGGGAGGGAAGGCATTTGAGACAAGCCAGCCAACAAAGGGGTGAAGCTGTGGGGCTGGGCTTCCTAGGACCTAGGGTAAGATTTAGGTAGGATTTCCCAGGGCATTTGAGCCTATGGTATACTTGCTCATGCTTCAGACAAGAGGAGCCTTGGTGGTATGAGCAGTCCTTTAGACGGAAGCCTTTGTGAGCAAAAGTTTCTCTGAAATGGACTCAACAAAGAGGAGGCTGGCTACAGTATGAATTTGCCTTTTCTCCCGCTGTGGCCAAACCATATCCACAGGAAGAGCTGTGTGCACTGATGAAAGCTCTGTCCCATTACCTAATCAAGTTGGGTTGGGAACTTATAACAGGGTCTCTTCCTGCCAATCCACAAGTTTCTGCTATGCTTTGAGTACATACAGGTGGTCTGATGGGTGTTTGGATGGATTCTCATGGGGCTGCCAGTTTGGTTCCTTTGTTTCCTGTGCTCTGACCTCGCAGTACTTCTCAGTCTTAGGTTGGGACTGGGCTTGGAACTTCCTTATCTCACTTGTGTGGGGTCTTAGACCTTGCTCTTGTCACACAACCCTTGTGTGTGGGAACACCACATCATAATGACCTTCACCCTTTTGTTATACCTTTGCGTTGGCCTCCAGGAAATTGTAGAGCACATTGACAGAGATGGTGAGGTCCCCTGTGTTAAAAGGGTAGGACCGATTCCATCCCTGTGGCCCGAACTTCCGTCTTTCAGCAACCACTGCATGAAAGTAACAGAGAGCAAAAAGGATGCTCTTGAACTCTGTCTCCCGGGAACACATTTCCAGAGTGTCCTGGAAGAGAAGAAACATTAACAATGCTGACACAGTTTCCCTTACCTTGGGTAGGCGAGGGTGTGGTGAAGATCAGGGTTCACCCTAGGTAAGGTTATGGTAGTCCATGTTTAGGGTTTGATGCATGGTAAAGGGACTAGTGATTGTACTTAGGTGGGGCAAGGTGGGGCTCAGGGTTTGAAGCAGATATGCAGAAGAGATGAGTTTCAGTCCAGCACTTGAGGTAAAGTTCATATTTGGGTACAGTACATTTGGTCTATGATTTAAATTTGTGCACATGGATTAACTATTTAGGTACCTGAGCATTGCTAATGACAGCAGCAGATGGTCTGTGGATATGAATGTTCCATTCATTCTATCAATGTCACTGTGAACCCCTACAGCCTTACCTCTAAACTATGCTTTCCTGCCCATCATGGAATAAGAATGTGTCCTTCCATCCCTGTGATAAGGGGCCCCTGGATTCTATACTAAAGAGCTTTTGAGATGAAGGCGAGAATGGGAACCAAACTCGCAGCAATGAGGGATGCTGTACCCCATGTTCCTCACTGCTCCCCACTGCCTATCGCCTGAGCAGGAGAGATCAAACAGGAGCTGAGCAAACGGTATGGAGAGGTGTGTGACTGTAGAGCATGAAGAGGGGCAAAGATGGGGGTCCATGGCGAAGGGCAGAAAGAATCCTCAGAGGGGAGGAAAGAAGCATGCGCTGCTTCAGAGGAAGTCTGTGAGGTCCCGCTTGGTGGACTCAGAGGAGTATGGCAATGATGGAGGTGATGGAGGACACCGGTAAGCCTGCATTTTGAAGGGATAATAGGGAGGCGATCTCTGGATCCTCTGAAATTAAACAATAAATCATTTTCAGGAATGAGATTTTTTTCTGTTCATTTTGGAGCAAGATGTGGTAGCTAGAGCCAAGAAGGTGCTCTCCAGGCTCCCACCACTAGGTTAGTTCAGGCCCGATGCTTCTTCTAGGAACCACTCCTAGGCTGTGTTCACCCAGAGCAGGGGCCACAGAGGAAACAGTGGGAGCTTCTGATATTGCTCGTGTTCCCATGGATACACTCCTCCTGAACATGTGGTGTCTCTGTGGTGTCCTCACTGGGTCAGAGATAGTATGGAGGGTAAAGATATTGCCTTGTGAAACATTAACAACTGTTTTCTGGAGAGAGCAATTCTCCATAAACTATAGGATGCTTTGTTACTTCTTACACATTTTAGGGGAAAAAAATCTGTGGGAAAATGTCTTTAAGCACAAATGCCATTAATGTCCAGACTGGCTGACCGTGATAAACACTCACATAAGAGTTGGAATAAAATAATCACCCCCAAACAGCATAAGTATCAGGGAAGCAGGAACGCAAATGAGGCCAAGGAATTTATCCCTCACGTGGTTAAAGTGGACCTCTGCGGGAGCAGGGTGAATATATGAAAGCCTTCACTGTAAACAATGAACAGCCTCATGAATCTGTCCTTCTCAGAATGAGTTACTTAAGGTGGCTGTAAACTGTGAATGAACCTTTTGAGGCAGGGATGGAACAGCCAGGAAGAGAGAACATCTCTTCGGATTTATTTCCACTTATGTATTATCCAAGTTTGGACATCAGGAGTACAGGGAAAGAAGCCTAGGGACAATGACTCACTGAGTTCAATCCCTATCCTCCAACTTCTAAGTGGAAAAAAAAAAACTGTATAAAATATTCAAACCATGAAACTTTCCATCATTGCCATTTTAAATGCTTGGCTCATAGGCACTATGTGTGCTGATGCTGCTGTCCAACCTACGCTTCTGAGGGCACTGTTGTGTGATATTTTGTTGGTGTTCTGACAAATAAAGCTTGCCTGAAGATCAGAGGACAGAGCTAACCACTAGTTTAACCATAGAGGCCAGACAGTGGTAGCACACACCTTTAATTCCAGCACTTAGGAGAAGGAAGTAGGAAGATCAGGAGTTCAAGATGACCCTGAGCTACACAAGATTGAACTAGTCTAGCTGTCTTTAATCCCAGCATTAGGGAGGTGAAGACAGGAATATAAGGTGGGTGGAGACAGGATCTGTGCCCCTACCCCCCAATTTGGTCTGATGATCCAGAGAGGTAAGAAGTCACTAATGGCTAGAGGTAAGAAGTTTCCAGTGGTGGCGGCTCTGCTTCTCTGATCTTTCAGCTTTCACCTTAATATCTGACTCCAGGGTTTTATTGTTAAGATTAATTAGGATCACTTGTCACACCCTCTATATGGATGTAGACTTAAGCATGTACGTTCTCCATACATGGAATAGTAAAGATAGAAAATTTAGATGTCTGACCTCTGTACTTGACACCTAGGAATTTAATTAAGTTTAAGTACCTGGGGAAATTAAAGAAATTGCCCCTGACTAGGGGAATATCCTAGCTTCTATCCTGTTTTGCAACGGGCAGGGTATTTCTTACCCAAATACCCAGCTAAAATAATCCTACAACAGTTTATCACTGTCAGGTGGTAATGGGTGTTGGAGCTAGATGGTGGAGTGGGGGGGAAGAAAGACATGGAAAAGGAGAATGGACGAGTTTTGCTTCTCAGGCTTTTCTGCAGGCTTCCTTTTCAGACTGTGACTTCCATGCTGTATATGTAATATGGGGTTCAGTAAAACCTTTTGAGACTCTGCCATTGTCTTCACCATACTGTAAGTTAAAGCAGGCTCTTTAAAGGGCTAGTAACCACAGGTGGTTAATACAGACCTGCTGTGTGGGATGATCCACTTAGAGTTCCTGGTTGTGACGTTGGCATGTCTGGAAACCAGAGACGCGTTGGTGACATCAGAGAGAAAGACCCTCTGACAGCTCCCAGAAACTTCTCCGTAAATACTAATAAAGCTCACTGGGGCTTCAAGATGGTCCCTTGCCCCTATGCTCCTGTGATGAACACCTTCATGTGTTTCCCTTCGCCAGGGAGAAGCAATGAGAAATGGTATCTCCCTGAGAAGCTAGAAGAGGCCTGAGCTGCAAACACTGCACAGAAGGGTTCAGCCACCCATGGGCCTGGCTTTAGATTTTTCTAAAAGGTAATCTTTTTGGTTGGCAAACAAAATTATAGGCCTTATTATGACACCTTCATATGCATATATCATTGTATTTTCCAATATTCTCCTGCCACACTGCCCTCTCCTGGGTCTCTTTTTCTTCTTCACAGGTCCCTGCCCTTCTCTCGGCTTTCATGTCTCTCATCTCTCTCTCATCTCTCTCTCTCTCTCTCTCTCTCTCTCTCTCTCTCTCTCTCTCTCTCTCCCTCCCTCTCTCCCTTCCTCCCTCCCCCCTCTCTCTCACACACATACCACATACACACATATATAATCTTTTTTCCTTGACTCTATTTTAAGTAACTCCTCCACAGCTTTAGTCTCAGATTCCAAGTAATGGGAACTGTGGGATTCCTGAGCCCTGTAAGCCTCATTCTCTGGAGTGGGGACCTGGGGGTTTGCATTTCCATTGAGTCCCCAGATGGTGCTCCTAATCCAGACAACACACTTTATAAGTTTTGGTTACAGTCCAAGCCCAGCTTCCTACTACCCAACACCTAGATTATTTGATCTCCTAACACTGAGGATGGATGCAGCTAGCCAGTGATAATAGCTGAATGGAACATCATTTTCCTGCTTAAAGACAGGGTGCTTAGCTAATAAGTGTGTGACCTGATGTTTTACATTAATTAGAAGCATGGCAACTGGCCCTTTTTCATTTTGAAATATTAGTTAATAGACTTGCATGAAATTGTCCCTTCTTGCAAAAGAGAAGGCCTATCCTCAGCACCTTGAGATATATCTGAGAACTGAGAGCTGGGATACTCAGTGCCAGATGATACACATTTGCCCACATCAGTCAATGCTGATGGGCAGCCCCTGGCACACACTTTTCTCCCACTGGGTTTCAATTGGCTCCTTGAGGTGTGGGGTGCTCTTTACCCTTCCCTCCCAGGCAGTACCTGAGTGAAGTTGTCCAGGGCTTTGTGCAAGTTGGCATGCATGCCCGTGGGGGGCTCATTGGTGATCTTAATAGAGTTTTCCAGAATGCCCTGGGGAATGATGTGGCCATCAGGGGAGGGTGCAGGCTCAGCACTGATGAAGACCCTGAATTCTGGGTGACTTTCTTCGCTGAGCTCCTCCAGCTTCTTCTCCAGGGTACTGAGCCACTTGGCCACCAGGTGGATGTTCTGTTGGGAAGGAAAAACCCCCAAGTAGACACGTGCTTACATGGATTAGCAGTAAACAGTTATCAGGGGGCAGCTAGAGGGGACACCTCATCTTTTATTAGCTTCAAATTTTGGGGGTCGAGGGTAATTTTTAAATTTTAGTTAAGATATAATCACAGCATTTCTCCCTTCCTTTCCCTCCTTCCAATCCCTCCCATACCATCTCCCCCACTCCCTCTCAATTCCTGACCTCCTTTCTATGATTATTGTTGTTACACAACACGCTGCGCGCGTGTGCGCGCGCGCACGCACACACACACACACACACACACACACACAAATGTATGAACATATAAATACAACCTGCCGAGTCTGTTTAGTGTTGCTTGTATATACATGATTTCAAGGCTGGCCACTCGGTCCTGGGGGCTTGTCCTGGAGAAGCCTATTTCTCTCTCTTGGCAGTGGTTAGTTACCTACAGTTCTTTGTCTAGGAGTGTTAGCATGACTATTAGGGTTGTCATTGTTTGGGTTTAACCTGAAGTAATTTTTTAAAAATTGCAATAAAAGAGACACAATGTAAAACCACCTCAAACGCTTTTAAGTGTACAGTTAATTGTTCTGGGTGGTGCTAGGGATTAACTTCAAGTCTCACACAAGCCAGGCAAGTACATTTTCACTTAGCTGTGCCCTAGACCTGTAACATACATTTTAAAGCATTCAGTGGACCTATGTTCACCCAGACTGCCATGTAAGACACAGCCTTCAGGGACAGAAATGCCGAAAATCACGACACAGAAAGAGTTAGGGATACCAGCAACGGTGACCTCCCAGCATCACTCAGCTGAACCCTGGCCTTTGATAATCATAAATCTTCTAGCATTGTGTTCTCAGACTTGACTGACTGCATGTGAATCCCCTGGAGGAGAGCTTAGCTCACTGATTGCTAGCCCTTCCTTATAGCTTCTGATTCAGTCATTGCAGTGGAGCCTGGCCATTTGTATTTCCAACAAGCTCCCAGATGATACCACACTGTGGGTTGAGGGACTGTACTTTGAGTCTAAAATCCAATTACATTTTAAGTCTGATTCTCCAGTGCCTGGTGCCTGGATTATTTGAACTCTTCAGATCCAAAAGGGATGAACATTGCTGCAGTACCTGGGAGCTGGGAAGAAACAGAATCTTGGGGACCCACTCAGACTCACTGAATCATTATATGTTAATGAGACCCTCTAGTAAGGTGTATGTATGTTCACGTTGGAAAGGCACTGATACAAACTCTCTCTACTAAGCTTTCTCCTCACCTAACCATTTTGCTAATTGCCACCAAAATGATCTCCCCCAAAACACAGGGAGACACTGCTGTCCAAGGTGCACAAGGGTCCCTACTCACATCTCAGGTTTCTCTGTTTAGCTTTTGAGCCTGTCTTTTGCTCCCAAACCTGACTCTTGTCTTTTATCAAGACCAGCACTGAGTTCTGCACACTGCTTTGGAGAAAGCACCTTCCCTTTAGTAAGTAGGTCCTTTGGCAACCTTGCAACGTTTCATTATGATGAACAGATAGAAGTTATTCAATCAATATTTGAGCAAGCAGGCTTGCAGAGCCTTAAATACACAGATCAGTACACAATACAGTACAAGGACCACAGTAATTTGGCCTCTGAATGCTGCTTTCTTTTCTATAGAAAGAGAAGGAACAGTCATGCTTGCCACACTTACTTCAGAGTTTCTGTAAAGACCCATAGGCAATGAATTTGAAAGGGCTCTTTATACTGGAAGCTGCTGTGTGAAGGTTAGTAGCAGAGGGTGAAATGAAAATTTGTTAAGGAATTCATTTAGAAGTACATGACTGAAGCAGAGTTCAGTGGGCTTTCTGGAGAGCCAAGGTTCCTGTTAGGTGGCAATACCAGCAAGCTAGCAGTGAGTGGTTCTGCAGGTACTTCAGAACTCCAAGTCCTCACAGAACAGGACATGTCAGAGTCGGGTGGGCTGGGAGGAAGACCTGGTTCCTGTGGAAGGAACTCTGGGGAGTATTCAAGGATCCCCAGGACATCTAGAATAGGGGAAACTCAATCCACAGCAATTTCAGCCAGTAAGAGTGGAGAACTCCTGAGCCTTGGCCGGTCCCCAGGTCCTAAGAAGCCAGGTCTCCTAGGGAAGATCGCTGGCTGTTCTTGGATTGGGAGCTCAGGCAGTTTTTCCCAGTATGTCATGGCATTATCTCAGTCACTGGAAACAGTGGCCAGAACCAGAGTTTAGTGTCACAGGCTCTCGGAAGCCCTTGACTCTTGATGCTGGACTCTTCTTGAAAAGGTTATCATCTCTCAGTTTTCAAGTTTTAAAAGAGGAATGACTTCCATGGTTTTTCCTCTTCCAGGAACTTTTTTTTGGTGGGGTGTTGAGAGAGGTTCTCACTACATAGCCCATGCTAGCCTGGAACCTGATATTTAGCCCAGGTTGGCCTCAAACTCAAGATCCTCCTACCTCTCCCACCTGACTGTTGGGGTTGCATTCGTGTGTCACCATGCTTGTTAACACCAGGTAAACATTAAAACCAGAATATCTAAGAGTCTCGGGAAGATACATGTTTTGAGGGGTCCTTTTCTTCTAACCCCTCTTCTGCAGTTCAGACCTGTCATGTCTAGTCAACATTCCCAAATGTTTCACTCAAGAGGAAAAGGAGAGCCTTCAGATTGCTCAGTCTCATCCAGAGAAACAGTTTCCCTTGGAGATGCCTGTCACCAGGGATGAAAGAGGAGCTTTGTGCTCAGACTCTGAGGGAGTACAGACAACGTATTAACTTAAGATGTAGGGGTGCTGGGTAGCCAGTGGGTGCTAAGGAAGGAAACTCAGCTTCTCGTCTGAGGAACCTTGTTGGAGGCAGAACCACAGAAACAGACTTCGACTTCCAAGGCAGCAGCCTGGGTTCCTTTAGTCACCAGTGGCCGGGAGCAGGCCAGGCAGATGAGTCTGCTGGCTGACATGGGGATTGTATCTCCCGGCACATGGAGGAAGCGGGGCCGCCAGCTGCTGGCACTGTTTCTCCTGGGAATCCCACTGCTCCTGAGAAAGGAGTTTCAGGGAATGGCAGACCTCTCAGCTGCTAGGCTCCCCATAAATAAGAGGATAGTTAAGGAGAAATCAGCAGCAAGATGCGGGGGAGTAATCGGGATTGATGAAGTTCCTGGTAATGAAGTCAGGATGGGTGGATGACTGGATCTTGTAGCTATTCTTTCTCTAGTTTTCCTCATTAATTCTGTTGCCAATAGGTTTTGGAAATGCACGTTATATATTTTAATCATATTTACCTTCACCGCTATTCTCTTGTTACCCTCTCATACCCAATAGGCTTTCTAAAAAACGATTTATTTATTTATTTATTGTGGGGTGTGTGTGTGTGTGTGTGTGTGTGTGTGTGTGTGTGTGAGAGAGAGAGAGAGAGAGAGAGAGAGAGAGAGAGAGAGAAAGAAATATGTATATATGTATACAGGTGCCTGCAGAGTCCAGAAGAGGTGTCCCAGCCACTTGACATAGGTGCTAGAATGAACCTCTGGTCCCCTGATCAAGCACTCTTAACCATCTCTCTACCCCTCCCCCAGAGGCTTTTGCTTTGCAGTTTAAGGCAGTGATCTTGATGGTAAAGGTGAATAAGAAACATCATTTTCTCTAAGGAAATTTGGTGAAGAACATGTCATAACAAATCAGTCAGCAGCATGCCAATGGAGGCCCTGATAGGATTGACTGCAGAGTGCTTTCAGAGAAAAGAATAATAAGTTGTTGCTTCTGACTCAGCCACAGTTTCTAAATGAGCTGCATGGGGGACAGGCTTCCAGAGAAGGGTAGTAGCTCTTTTCTCTCCCTCTTGTTCTGTGGAATCACAGCAGTAGGTTTCCACATTTCCAGATCTCAGCACGAGCTCCCAAGGAAGAAGCTAACTTTTAGTCTTAAGGTAACTCAGAATTTATCACACAACAGAAAAAAGAACAGAGAGGAAAGTGCCATGGCATTCACAGGAAGAGACCAGCTGCTGAAAGTATCCAGCTGCTATGGCCTTTAATCAAATGCTAATTTCTTGAGTGCACATCAGAGTGGAATCTACTTCCTTTAGTGAGTAGAACTCAGAACTGTTTGGAGCACTGGTAGAGTAGGTGTGGGGAAGAAGAGTCATAGAGGATGTGAGACTGAGCAGAGTTAGAGCAGGTAGGAAGTGAAGGGGGAAAATGTCACGGAGGAACAGGTGGGTAAGAGGGTCAGAGGGCACAGGAATCCCAGAGTCTATGGGACGCAGCCTGAACAGACACAAAGGCAAGAGTGATCTAGGTCTGGTGGAGGGGTTGTACCTGCAGAATAACCCAGTGACCTTTCTTGGCTGCCAGGTCTAGTGCAGCCTCAGCAACTACCTCTTGTCCTTGCCCCAGAGACACGTTGTGGAAGTTCCGATTGTTGAACGTATATCCAAGTTTCTTTCCTAAAACAAACATGGAATTGTTAGTATCATTTTTTGAGTCTAATCATCCGTGCTGCTATTCCTAAGAACTGTCTCCAGGTGTCATCCCTCAAACCTAGGTATGCCTGGACCCAGACCCAAGCCTCATATTTTCTTTCTCCTTCATAGGAGGCTAAATCTTTCCAATATGCAAACTCAGATAAAAGGAAACATTTGTCTACATCCAGATCACCTCACCCCTGCTTCATCAGCTAACCCTCAAGAATGGTTTAGGGTTGTTGACATTCTCTTACATAGTTTCTACTTGAAGACTGGGCATTGGTCCACAAAGAACTGATATAAAAAAGGTAAAGGGCAGTCATGTGGCTATGTTTCCTTCTGGTTTTCATCTTCTGAATATATCCAATCTTCCTTGGAACTTTCCAGGGAGGTGTGGGCAGAATTCAGTCAGTCCTGGCTTCCCTTCTATCAGCCTCCTCCTTTACTATCTACACTACATAGAAAGCTTTGTGTTATCCTTGCATGAAAGAAAGTCGAGAGAAGAAAGAGAAAACAAGAACAGGGTGAATGTTTTGGTGTGAATGTTACATTGTGCTGTTAGTGTAGGAAACAAGATAGAATAATAATAACAATAATAATAAAATATCATAGCCATACCACAGGAGCAAGACCAATGCCATGGAGTTGCTCTTGAAGCCTAAAGACAATTGAACCTAAAAAATGACCTTAATATAGAGGACCAATTCTGTTTACACATTAGCTGTTAGCACAATCCAATAAGGTTTAGGAAAGGTATATGTCATTCTTTACATAAAAGGATCATAAAACTGTGTAATACCATGGAGGAATCATTGAACAATTTTTCTGGAAAGGTGAAATAGAGGAGGGAGAAGATGATTTTAAAAAGAGAAAAAGAATACAAAGCTGTACAATTTTTTTTTACTTCCAGAAGAACTAAAATTATAGGTATAATTTGATACTCGTGTAAGAGAGCTTTGAAAAGAAAACAGTTTATATTGGATAGTTCTTTTAAATACTAAAACGTATGTGTACTCTCCTTCAACTACTTACAAGTAGGATGATGAGTTTTTATATTGAGAAATAGTTACTATAGATTCAACTGAGATGAACCCAAGAAATACCTTTATTAAACTCAATAAATCCTAGCTGGCAAGCATTTGATGTCAGCTTTAGAACTGGGGAGATAAACAACTAATTCCGGAGCAAACACCAGGATAAAAGGTGTGGGGATTATTAGATGGCTTTCGTGATTTTTTGTTGTTGTTGTTGTTGTTCACAAAGGACCCTATTTATTTCCTTTATTCTCTGGAGAAGGATGTGGGGACAGAGGCGCTTAATAAAGATTAGTTGGAAAATGACAGACTGGAGGGGTCATGGTGAGACAAAGCCTGGTATTGCAGAGCCAGCTTGGACCAATCTGCATCAATCCAGGCTGACAAAAAAGAAATGGATCTTGTAAGTGGTAGGAAGGGGGACAATTGATGGGGCTCTGTTTACTCCACACTCAGCTGACTATATCAGACATGAGCCTTGTGGTGCGTGAAGTGAAATTTCAGAGTCTTTTCATTCACAGCTGGGAGGCCCATAGGTACCGTGTAGGTCATTAGCAAGTTCCCCATGGTATTAATATTCTTATGAGGTTCACATTCACACTGCCTTGTGAGATGTCTTCCATGGTCTCACCTTACTGTGTGTGTGACCCACTTTCCTGTTTCTGACCTGTCTACCTCCCTAGATGGCTATGTAAGTACTGTAGACCCCATTTATCTTCTCCTAGGGTGCTTCATCTCTCTACTGTCTCAGCGAGGATCCCACAGCTCCAAGAGCCCACTCTTGAATGCCATGTACCTATGGTGTTCTGAGAAAGGGGAATGTGTTTCTAGAATTCTCTTGCTACTTGCTAAAAAAAAGCTTCCCTCCCCCTTTAATACATGTATCTTTTGGCTACTAACTTTCGTGTTCTGTGCTTCCTGCTAGCTTCCTGGTGAGACTGACTTTTATGAAGGGCTTAACTTGGTCACTGTTTCACCATTGTCATTAATGCCATTATGGATGAGTTGGCTAACATCCGCCTTCATGCCTCCTTATTCTCTTCAACCATAGAGAACTTACTTTGGCCCCATTGCTGCTACCTCTTCCAAGGGCTGCACCCAGGATGTTCCCATCACCAAGAACTGTTGCCATGGCTAAGCTATTATTCTTAGGCAGCCTCAGGACTATCACAGCTGACGCCCAGGTTCAATCTGATTTCCTCTCCGCCTATGACTCTACTTCAATCAAATGGCCAGGTTACTGGCTCCTCCATTTTTCCCCTTATCTTCACCATTACCACTTTGACTTAGTTTAATACATATCTAATAATGCTGAATTTGAACCATGATCTCATAACATCGTCAGCTCCACTGTTTCCTTCTCCATCTTCATTATGGAACCTTTAGACACCTTTAGCTCCATGTGAACTCAAACATTAGTAAAAGAGAAAAGTGACAAATGCCTTTGGTAAATTGGTACTACCACAAGCTCATGGCCCTCAGCCTCAATGCTCTTGGAAGAGCTTTTCAGGCATTCAGATGTTAGCCATGCCATCCCTCTGTTTTTGGGCATCCTTCCTATTGCCAGCAAATCACTTTACCCTCCCCTCTCTTCTATGCCCGGCTCTGGCAGGAACCCCTTCAGTTGGTTGCCACTGTATCTCCTCCTGTGCACAACCCCCCTTAATAGAAGAGGCACCCTCTTTCTGCTCATCAGTACTGTCTCTTTGTATCTTCAACATCTGTCTCGCTCCCTGGCACATGTACACACACAGTTCTCTACCACCAAAAACACCAACACTGCATCCATCCTCACACTGCCCTCTGGAGGCCAGTCATGGCCAGTCTAACTCATGCTTCACTGCCTCTCCAAGGCAAGAGAACTGGGCTAGGAATGCGGAAGAGAGACCTAAGCAACATACTGATCATCTGGTTGCAAAGACAGTGGATGATGAAACCTTCGTCTCTGAACTTACCTGTGGAAGCCTACCCCAATCTATATGAGCTTGCCACACACACAAGAGGATGCAGAAGAAGCCAGAGGTGGGGCAGACAGCTGCTTTCTGATCACCAAACAGAAGCAGCTACAATCATTTTCTCAGAGCCAAGTACTTGGACGGAGGAGAAAGGGTCCAAGCAAGACCCTGTTACAGACGCTTGAAAGACCAGAGAAGAGGCCTGTGTGAAGATGAAGATGAAGCTGGCTTTGAAGGATGTGACGGGGTGCAGGAAAAGAGCGCACTGCGCCGCCTCAGAGAACAGAAGCTGCATCTCCGTCATTATCCTGCTGTCCATGCTGCTTCGCTTTTATCTTTTCAAAGTCTTCTCACATCAGAGATTTCATTCTTATTCCCACAGTCACCCGAGGGGCTAGGGAGGCATGTTAGGTGATAGAAAACACGGGGAAAAGAGAGAATAATGTGCAAAGAAAGAGCCAAGAAAAGAGACAAGTAAAAGTAAGGTGCTGTTGAGGGATTCATCAGAGTGTGCAAGGAGAGATGCAATGGCGTGGGAGAGTTCATGTTCAAGAGGTTAAGAAGTGCAGATCCAATTCTCTCTCCCTCTTCCTGGTCCTTGTCCCCATCTTATTTGTCTCCCTATTTGTCCTCTTTCTCCTCTTCCTTCCCCCTCCTTCCTTCTTTCTCCTGTTCCACAGTGCTCAGGGTGGACCATCCTGGAGGAGTCCTAGTGGCACAGTTCCAGAAAAGTATAGATTCCTAGCCAAGGATCAGAGGCGAGCTTTGGCTGCTGGGCCTGACTCATAGATCTGCTAGTATGAGGAAGCATGCATTTCAGCAGAGAAGTAGATGAAGGCAAGAAAACAAGTCTTCAATCTGACTTTCGGGGCTTTAAACACCCAGTGCAAATAACTACCACAGTAAAACCAAGGAGAAAAATCAATGTAAGAGTTAAGAGTATAAACCAGCTGTCTAAGGATATGAGGGGATACTAATATTTTAAAGGTCTAAGCAGAGGAATATGATGAATCATCTGGTGAGCCCCAGTTTACAATGGGAATCCACACAGGTGACCCAAGCAGTTTCCCCAACCACCATCAGTACCAGGATATTAAGTACTGTCTCCTTGCTTTGTTTCACAGGCTCATCAGACAAACTGATTAGATTCAAAAAATGGGAAATATGTAGGCCCAGAATCTATGTCTAAATGGGAAAATTAGAAAATAAATCAAACCATCAAGAAGTCAGGGAGGGAGATAAGAAAAGAGAGGGGCACAGGTGCCTAAGTGATCTCCTGTTGATGAACAGCAATGTGCTGCTAGAAGTATGCATTAAGATGACGCCAAGGGCAAGGCTGAGGCAAGGCAGCCAGAGACAGATAAACAATGTAGATAGGGCAAGGGCCAATCTGCCTGAGATGACGGGAAGCTTCAAATAACATGATGGAATAGTTGGAGGTCAATTGGCTAAGAACAAAATTGCTCATAAACAGAGTATATGAAAGCTTTCAAAGGGAGAATAGGAATGGAAATGAGGAACTAAATTTATTCATCTGAAACCAAGAAAGCCCCTGTGGATAGAAGGAAGGCAGAGTTCTTTCAATGTGTGGAAGTCAAGACTACTGCAGTTATGATAAATGTCTCTTATGATATTCATTCATTAATTCGTTTAACAAATATTTACTGAGTGAATTCTCTGTGCTATTCACATTGTGAGACTCTGGTAAGATGAGGACCAAGATGACATGATTTCTGACCCCAAGGTTCTTAGTGACAAGCGGGCAGGCAAACATAACACCCAGCAATGACAGAATGATTAAATTAGAATTGTATTAAGTGCCGTGACACAAATAAAGAGAGTGCCATGAGACTACATAATGGAAAATCAAATGGTTGTACAATGATGAAGTCAGGAAAAACTGATCTTTGTAGGATGAGTGTGGTGGTTTGAAGGGAAATAGCCCCCAAAGGGCTATTAGTAGGGGGTGTGGCCTTGTTGGAGTAGGTGTGATCTTCTTGGAGGAAGTGTATCACTGTGGCGGCAGGCTTTGAGGTCTCATATATGTTCAAGCCACACACAGTAAGGTAGTCCACTTCTTGCTGCCTTTGGATCACGATATAGAATTCTCCAGCACCATGTGTGCCTGCATGCTTGCCATACTCCCAGCTGCCATGCTCCCTGTCATGATGATAATGGACTAAATTTCTGAACCTGTAAGCCGTCACCCCAACTCAATGTTTTTCCTTTATAAGAGTTGCCATGGTCATGGTGTCTCTTCACAGTAATAGGAACTCTAACTAAGATAATAATGAGTAAATACTGCATTGTTGAGGATATTTCATATGAAAAGAGCCATTTGCTGAAATGCTTACAATAATGCCAAGAATCTAAAAGAGGGAGTCTGGTAAGTAAGATTCAAATCTGGACAGAAAGGCCAGGCCCTACAGGCTATATTGATCATGTGAAGGATGTTTGACTTAACCTTTAGGCTGATGGGAGTCCAGGAGAACATTTTAAGGAGCAGAGTGATATTGAAGGATTTGGGATTTAGCAAGGGGATTTGGCTCACAGAGTAGCAAAGGATTTTCTGGAAAGGAGAGCAGAAATGAGTCATGAGGTCATTGATAAATCCAGTGAGAGATTATGGCCATTCAGCAGAATCCAAAGAAAAATCATGACAGTTTGACAGGGCTGGGGAAGGGCTATTTAAGATGACCTATTCCTTCTTGCTGACTAATGGTGGCATTTACCAAAAGTAATAGAGTGAAGCTAGACAAAGATGTGACTCTCCCTTGAACAGACTGCCTCGAGTAGAGCAAAAAGGACCCACAGGTAGACACAGCTCATGAGAGAATGGAACACAGAGCAGATGATCCCAAAGTTCCAGGGGATAAGAATGGGTCACCTAACTTAGAAACTCACAGACAAAATCAGCTTCTAGAATACAGCAGATACATGGAGCCAAAGTTCTAAGTAGTAATCATTTGGTACCCAGAAAAATTATCCAAGAAATCTGGGGTCAAGCAAGTGTTCAGAAAGGTTATTTCCTAGGATTCTCTTCTGATCATGTGTGGCAGCAAAATGAAGATGGGAAATAGGAAATAAGTAGGATATATATATATATAATTAAGGTACAATATCAAGAAAATAAAATAAACCCTGGGATATCAACTTCCTAGAAAGCTAAAATAGAATTCATTCATATTGTAAGAGGATGTTAATAACTCTAGTAAGAATGCCTTCTGGAGTAAAAAGAGAATGCCTTTCAATACATAGAATTAGCATGAAGCTAGTGATAATTGTAAGTGATATTTATTTCTTTTCTCAAGGTAATTTGCAACTCTAGGAAAAACTGGAAGTTCTCAAAGAAAAATCTCCATTTACATATGAAACAAAGTTGAACTTCACATGGGTTTAAACGCCTATAAAATATTCCTTCTGAGGATATCTAGAGATTATAACATTGAACCAAAACCCAGATAATATGAGTGTGCTGGCTAGTTTTTACATCAATGTAACACAGGCTTCAGTCATTTTGGAAGATGGAACCTCAATTGAGAAAATGCCCCCATCAGGTTGCCTATGGAGAAGTCTGTGGTGCATACTCCTGACTGATGATAGATGTGAGTGGGCATCCCATAGGGGGTGGTGTTACCACCCTGGGTGGTCCTGGATGGTATAAGAAAGCAGACTGAACAAGGCATGAGGAACAAGCTAGTAAGCAGCATTCCTCCATAGCCTCTGCTTAAGCTCCTGCCTCCAGGTTCCTGCCCTTTTGGACTGCCTTTGATGATCAACTGTGACATGGAAGAGTAAGCAAAATAAACCTTTTCCTCCTGAAGTTGCTTTTGATTATGGTGTTCCAACACAGGAATAGAAACCCTAATTAAGTCAGTGGGCCAGTGAGATGGCTTTGACTCCTCCCACTCCATGAAGTTGTCCTCTGACCTTTACCAGTGGCCCATATGTCCACTCCCCAACATCATGTGCATGTGCCTCACTGCTTGTCTCAGAGGAGGACTTTTCTTAACTAGGATAGGGCTATTTATTATTCTGAAGTTTAAATGTGAACACAATAGATCAGGCATGTATAGAATTAATGATAGGAACAAGGAAAATGACCATACACTTGGCCTTGATTATGGACAAACAAAACCACAGCTTCCCAGTTGAAAAATGGAAGCCTTAGCTTGTATAGAGGGAAGTGAAAAAGAATTATCTAGGATTTGTGAAGCAAAATATTTCTTTGGGGCTGAGGAGATGGCTTAGTTGGTTAAATGCTTGCCATGCAAGCTTGAGGACCTGAGTTCAATTCCTAGAGCCTACATAAACATGTTTGTAATCCTACTGCTGGTAAGGCAGAGATCATTTGATCTCTGGGGCCCACTGGCCAGCCAGCCTAGCCTATTTGGTGAACTTCAGGCCAATGACAGACTATGTTAGTCATTTTTCCTCCCTATTGCTGGGATAAGACACCATGACCATGGCAACTTATCAATGAATGAGTTTAATTGGGCTGACAGATCCAGAGGGTTAGAGTCCATGATAATGGAATGAAGGCATGGCAGCTGCTGAGGGCTCATATCTTGGTTCACAAACAGGAGGTAGAGAACACACTAGGAATGGCAGAGTCCATAAGGAATGGCACAAATCTTTTGAAACTCCAAAGCTCACTCCCAGTGACATACCTCCTCCAAACAGGCCTCACCTCCTAATCCTTCTCAAACAGTTCTACCAACTGGGGACCAAGTATTCAGACACATGAACCTGTAGGGACCATTCTCATTCAACACAGACATCCTGTCTTAAAAAAAAAAAACCAAAAAAACAAAACAAAACAAAACAAAACCCAAGATGAATGGCTCATGAGAAATGATATCTGAGGTTGACCTCTGACCTGCACTCACACGCATGTACTCACATGGACACATACCTGTATACACACACACACACACACACACACACACACACACACACACACACAACTAAGTTTTAGACTAATATATATATATATATCATAGAGGAACTGAACACTTTAATACAGATATCATTATAGACATGTTTATTTACCAACAAATTACATGACTTTGATGACGTGACCAAGGGCCTGAAAGAAACAAAGTACTGAAATTTACTCAGTGAGAAATTGAAACTTAGACTAGGCATAAAATGGCAAGGAGACTGAACTTTTAATTTTAAAACTTCCTGTCTAGAAAAGCCCAAGCTCAATGGCTTCCTCACTGAGTTCTCTGAAACATTCATAGACATGGAAGCCAGGTCCCGTCATTTGGGTATTTCCCCAGGGTCTAATTGACTGGAGGCCTGGTAGCCAGAGTGGCATTATTGGGAGGTGCTGTGGAACTTTTAAGAGGTGGGACATAGTGAGAGGTCCTTGGGTCATTGAGTGGTCCACCCTTGAGCTCTCTGAGAAGACCGTCTGTCATACCTCCAGTAAGCCTGGCCTCTCCTCTCTTCGTTGATGCTTGAATCTGTGATTCTCCCCCCCCATTTATGATCGAGGACCCCATCATGGGCTTTCACCAGAACCTACACTATGCTGATTAGACTTTCAGCCTCAAAGATGAGCACACCTCTTTTTTTTAGTGACGTTAGCTGCCTCACGTATTTTGTTGTGATGATGAAAATGTGACAAATCCACCAATCCTTTACAAAATCTTCACACACACACACACACACACACACCAAAACAAAAGGAGGGAATACTTCCAAATACTTGCAGTCAAATGAATAGATTCCTAGTATTATTCTATAACTAAAACAAGACAAAGTTTAAGGAAAAGGTAGGCCAATATCCTTGATGAAGATACTTACCAATATCCTTTAACAAAATACTGGCAAACTGAATCTAGTTAATGTAGAAAATGAATTAAGTAGTAGGATCATTTGAGATCCTTAGAAGGCAAGATTGGCTTAATTAAACAAACAAGCAATATAACATGTTGTATTCATACACCAAAGAAAAATAACCTGCATTACCACCTCACTTGAAGAAGATCAAACATTTGACAAAATCTAAAATGTTTTCACAATTAAAGAAAAACTGTAACAAATAAGAAATAGAAGCAGCTCCTGGGTCTGATGAAAGATGTCTACAAAAGATTCACAGCTATCATAGTCAAAAGGGAAGGTTGAAAGTCTTCCTTCTCTTAGACTAGGAACAAGATAAAGATACCCAAATTAGCCACTTTTATTTAATATCATACTGAAATTCTTATCAGGGCAATTATGAAAGAAAAAAAAAATAAAAAGCATTCAGATTGTAAAAGATATTGTTTCTACTTGTAGAGAACATAGTCTTATATTTATAAAATTGTGTGTATGAATATATGAATAAAGGTATGTGTGCATATGTGTATGTATGTGTGTATATGTATGTGTGTATATGAATATGTGTATATGTATGTATGTATATGTGTATATGTATGTATATATATGTATGTGTGTATGTGTTGCATGTATATGTATGTGTGTATATAATATACATATGTGTACATGTGTGTATGTGTATATGTGTGTTGGTGTGTGTGTGCATGTGTGTGTGCATGTGTATGGAATCTAGTATCTAGAAAACCTTAAGCATCTCCATCATAAGAACAGGAGACCCAACAGACAAGTTTAGCAACTTTTCTAACAGAAGTCTATGTATAAAATTTCACTACCAATGAAATTGAGATTAAGAAAATCATCATACAATATAATGAACACAAATGAAAGATATGTACTCTACAAACTGTACAATACTGTTCAAAAAGGAACAAACTTTAAAAAAATTACATGGAAAGACAATCCACGTTCATGTATTAGAGTGCTTCCTATTGTTAAGTTAGCCACATGTCCTCAGTTGACTTACATGGTAATCACAGAAATCCCTACTGAAATCTGAATGGACTTCTCTTTATTTTTTTTTATTTTATTTTTTATTTTTTATTTATTTTTTTATCATTATGTGTTTTAATTTTATACATCAGCCATGGGTTCCCCTGTCCTCCCCCCTCCCGCCCCCACCCCCACCTTCCCCCCAGCCCCTCCCCTCCATTCCCATGTCCTCCAGGATCAAGACACCCCTGGGGATTCATTTAAACCTGGTAGATTCAGTACAGGCAGGCTCTTTAGTTTTTTTTTTATAGAACTTGACAAGCCAATTTTAAAAGTTGTGTGGAAATACAAGAGAGTACAAGGACCTGAAACAATCTTAAAGAAAAATGTTGGCAGACTCATTTCCTGACTTAAAATTTTACTATACAGCTCCAATGTCAGTATTGCAGTTGGCATACAGACATCATACATAGATCAACAAAACAGAACTAATAGTCCCCAAATAAGCTCTTACACTTACGATCAATTTAATTAGAAAAATTAAATGCTTATTGTTATCTTTATTTATGGGTATGCATCTGTGTGACTGTATGCTAGTGTAGTGCCTTTGGAGGCCAGAATAGGACATCACATTCCCTGGTCCTAGGATTCCAGGTGTTTGTGAGTCATCTGATGTAGGTGCTGGGAACTGAACTCAGGTCCTCTGCAAAAGCAGCAAGTACTCTTAATTGCTGACCTGACCCACTTTTTCTGCTCCAGGCGAACTTCACTTGACAGGGGTTCCCGGGAAATTCAGTCTTTCCAAAAGCTGATTCTGAGACAAGGTATCTACACACCAAAGAACAAAATTGGATGGCTTATTCATACTATATACAGCATGAATCACAGGTCTACACAGAATGGCTAAAAAGAAATCCAATCTTCTCTCTGGTTCATGATGCTGTGGCTTTGCTTTAGCAATAAGGCTGACTTTTGCTGGCCTGCAAAGGCAGAGTTTTACACAGTGAACCTTGAATGTAGAAATGAGGAAGCAACAGACCTGAAGAATGGAAGGCCATGGACTATTGCACCCTTGGCTCCAAAGCAAGCTTTGCTTACCATGGTTTTCCACATCCTTCAGTGGGTCCACCCCCGGAGACAGGATGAAAAACATGGGAGTGGCTGGTCCTGACTCTTCAAATGAGGCTACAAAATCGAGTGCTCTTCCCATTACATATTTGCTTCCTAACTTCTCCTCAACGAAGTCTCTGCAGGAGGAGATAAGTGTATGTGTCATAACATTTGAGAAATACAGATTTCTAGAAATGAAAAGGCATGTTCAAGCTCATGGGGTTGAGAGGACTGGCTCCAACTTCACAACTTGTCAACACTTACTGTCTTGCACTGCTAGCTCCAAGCCATCATCTAGATCTGGGCTCCTGACCACTCTCCACCCAGACCATTGCTGTCTCCCTCTGTAGACCTGGTCTCTTCTCACATCATCTCACCCTTTTGGAGACTGTTAGGATCAATATCTTTGAATGACTATGGGCAGCTAAATCTAACCTACTCTACATCCCTGTCATGTGCCAACATGTCCAACATTTAAGGTCCCACAGGACTCTTTGACACTCTGTTCTTCCTTTTTTTTTCCCACTCTTGCCCACAATGATCTTTTCCAAAGTGTCCTATTTTATGTGAAACAAATCCTTCCAGCTTACTTGATGTCTGGACAAACTCCTGACATTCACGGTCCCTTCCACTATTCCCCAAGACATAGCTTCTCTTGTATCCTTCTCAGTTGGGCTTGCACTAGATGGATTTCAGTGTGGGCAGTAGCCACATAATGTTCACTGTCTAATAGTTATCTTCACGTCAACAACTTTCCACTTGTGTGGCTCCACTGAGACTTATTTCTCCAGGCTGTATCACCACTAGCCACGCACACCAGTACCATCTATCATTCCACTTGGTACTTTTCCCATTCACTCAACACTTGGGCTCTTGACTCATGAACTTTTCTCCAGCCTGAGTGATATCAATATCTGTGTGGACAGACCTCAAACAAATTGATTTTCATTCCTTACTCCCTCCTCTACCCAGTTCATGGCCATCCTTCAATGCATGTCATTACTTGGGAATTTGTTTGTAAGTCTGAAATAGCTAATTCAATTCTCAGTCCAAAAATCTTCAATCCTTACAGTTATTGGTACTATATCTTTATCTCAACAAGCCTTTGCCTGAATGAGTGCCATGAAAAGTGCAGGAATTTCAATTTCTTGGCCCCTCTGATGAGTTCCCATCAGCCAATTTTTCTTCTCACTTCTTTCCTATCTAGCATAGATGCTGTGTCTTCTAATTCCTTTCCTTAAAAAGTAATGTCTTTAAGTATAATAGATTTACCAAATTGTGTGACTTTCTTGACAGTCCAGTGTTAGAATATTTTCATTACACCAGGGAGAACTTTTATATTCAGATACTTTCCAAGTGGCCACTAAACTGCTTTCTGTCTCTGTAGACTCCATGGCCTTTGACATCTAATCATATCCCAACCTGCCTTTCCCAATTCTTATTTCACTGCTTTGAAGTCAATGGAACTTTAGCCTGGGAGCCTTGTACCTCTGACACTTACATCTATGGGGGAAAAACATCCAATCGTGATGCCTGGCACCACTACAAGTTTAGCTTTGGGATTCTTTACATTTCCCTGGCCATACTTCTGTCTTATTTCTTCTCAGATTTCTCTCCATCCCTCCATCATTTGCTCCTCCCTCTCCTGTTTTTCCTCTCTTTTGAGACAGGGTCTCCTATATCCCAGGCTGGCCTCAAACTTGCTATGAAGCCGAGGATGACCTTGGGCTGCATACCGCAAGCATTACACTGATGGAGCTACATCTCTATTCCCCTTCTCTTTCATTTTCATGAACCCGTTCTTTTTTTTTGCATATGTGTGGTTATGTGTGTATGGATGCATGTTCACATACTTGTGGATGCACACATGTGTATGAGTGCACATGCATATGTGTGCATGTCCTTGTGGAGGACCAGAGTTGACATTGAATAGCTTCTTCAATTGCTCCCCACCTTACATATTGAGACAGGGTCTCTCACTGGTACCCAGACCTCACTGGCTTTGGCTTGCTCTAGGGAATCTCTGCCTCTGCACCCATTCACTGGGCCTATAGGAAGGCTGTCACACCCATCCAGCATGTGTGTAGGTTCTGAGGTTCCAGAGTCTGTTCCTCACACTTGCCTGGTATGCATTACCATCTCTCTAGCCACAGTCCTCTTTTCAAGCCTTTGCCATTCTCTGATTTTTAACTCCATGTAGCTCGTCATCCTACTTCTCAGAGAAGTTAGAAGTCAAATATCCTTGTTGATTCTCTGCCATCTATTTATCAAACTAAGGATATAACCAATTCTCTCTCTCTGTTTCTGTGATGCTAAAAGTAGACTCTCCACATGCTTTCTGGATCCCTCTATCTTTCTTCATATTATTGGTGATTGGCATCTTTTTCAATGCTGAGATTGATGATTATCTCCCCTCCCCCAAACTTTCTATTAGGACATCAAGACAACCAATGGCATACCTAAAACAGATGCCATACCCAAGGCAACTGGTCTCATGGGTTTTAGTCATGGTACAAAGGTGCCCATTACTATATAAACATGGCTTTGAAGTTCAGCTATGCCAGGCTGGTCTTCCTGAGATTGCCCTTTACACATGCCTTCCCAGAACCTGTGGCCTGCCCCCTACCGCATAGCATAGGTCATCCGGTCAGGTCTCATGACCCTCATCATGCAGAGGCGCTGCAGGGCTGACTTGTTCTTCCAGTCCTGGGGGAACTTCTCCTTCTCGGGACACTCCGACTCCACAAACTTTTTCCAGCTCTTGGCGGAGCCTTCAATGTCTCGATCCAGATTGCAGAATTCTTCCATTGATGAAAGGGCCTAGGGAATGTCAGAGAATCTTGTTCTAAAATGCAGTTTCTCTAGACAGCTGTGCATTGGGGGCAGAGGGCTGAGAGGCAAGTGGCATTCTTTGCATAAACAGATGTCATTCATAGTCTGGTCTTGGTTCTCCCTCTAGAAAAAGACAAGGAAGAGGAAGAATATATGCAAGTTCATCCATAACACACTGCCTGCCAATATCATACAGTGGTTGCAAATAAAATGTTTGTGACTGGCTCATACCCAGCAGCACACTGTTCCATGGGAAATGGGTCTAAGTAGGTGCTGCAGTTTTTGAGGTCCCAGAGCCCCAACACCTAAGTCAGAGGGGCTTCCTTGCATTTTCACACTCACTGTACCACCACACTCTGTCCATCTATCTCTCAAATGTGTCTAGAATGTCAATGCAGCATTTCGAAGGACTGCTGGGTCCATAAGCATCAACTTCAAATACAGAACACAGGAACCACACATCTTCATTTCATGCCCCTCTCCAAGGTGTCATTTTTCATCTCATCCCATTTGAGCCTTCCTGCATCAACTTGGGGGTGTGCCTGACTCTACCAATTCAATTCAGGTTCTGTTCTCTTCTCCACTAACTTTGGCTCCTTCCTTTTCTTGTGCTGGTCATGCCTCTTATTTGTTAAGGCTCTACAAAGTCTGGTTCAAAGTCAGCAGACAATCCTCTTGTAGATTAAAGCAGGATGTCCTTGTATCGTTTTCTTAGCACACTTACAGCTGTTCACAATCGCGCAACTTGTAGATGTCTGATTCTGGAGAGCATGCGCCTTATCCCTTCTTCCTCCTCCTTATTTGGGAAGTCTAGGAAGAAAGCCAGGGCACTCCTTCCTCTGAAGCTGGAAGGAACTTGTGTCGTGTACCCTCTGTCCATGCACAGGTGCCTCTAACCTGGCCCATTCATAGCTCCTACCACCCCAATGCTGTCTTCACTCCTGGATTGCTAGCCTTCTTTGCACTACTTGGAAGCTATTTTTTTCCTTCCAGAAAACTTCATTCTGACAGTAGTATAAAGTACTTTAGCCACATCTATCTCCTTCCCCCAACTTCTCCCAGATCCACCCCAACCTTTGTGCCTATCCTGTAGGGTAAAAAGGCCAGCCAAAGAAACACACCCTGACCCTGGAACCAGAGCCAGCCAAAGAAACACATCCTGGCTCTGTGCTCCCCCCAATCCTTCACTCCGACCAACTGAGCAAGAAACCAGCCAATGCCTGAGCAGGAAAATTAACCATCTCTGAGCTTGTCCAAGCTCAGGGATTGAAATCTGACTAATTGCTACCCTAAAAATCTTCACCCTGGAAATATTCCGCCTTAAGAAGCTCTATATAAACCTGTATCTGTTCAATTGGGAGCTGCCCTTTTCTACCCTGGCAGAGGCAGCCACTCTCTTGGATTCCTCCCTCCCAAATGAATAAATAAATCTCTTGAAGGAGTTTTGGGTGAAGACCTTCTTTCACCAGAGTGGAGTGGAGCAGAGAAGCAAGGGACATCTCTGCTTGGAATTCCCTTAGTGGAGGGAGCAGAGAAGTAGCAATTTTTATTAAGCAGGAGCAAACTGCCACATTTTCTGAGGTGGTTTCCTTGTTAGCAGAGTGATGAAGAGAAGTAACAATTTTCACCAGAGCAGAGAAGCAAGGGACATTTCTGCTGGGGAACTCTCCTAGCAGAGTGGTGCTGTGGATGATTGATTGATAAATAAAATGCTGATTGTCGAGTAGCCAGACAGGAAGTATAGGCGGGACAAAGAGAGAGGAGAGGTATGGGAAGTGGAAGGCTGAGGTGGAGAGATGCTGCCATTGGCCACCATGAGAAGATGTTAAGATACTGGTAAGCCACAAGCCATGTGGCAACTTATAGATGAATAGAAATGGGTTAATTTAAAATATAAGAACTAGATAGCAAGAAGCCTCAGCCATTAGGCCAAACAGTTTAAATAATGTGTCTTTGTGTTTATTTTATAAGTGGGCTGCAGGATTGCAGGGGCTTGGCGGGACCTGGAGAGAAGCTCTCCAGCTACAGAGTGCAGCAGAGCTTAGTTGAAAGGGCTCTCTCTGAGAGGAGCAGGATTGCTACATTCCTTCGGGGAAACCATCCCTGACTGGAACACAGCTCTAGGTATAGCCTGACTCCTGACAGTCAGGACACCTTTCTCCTCAGAGCTGTAACATTTGCACACCAAACTTTGCTTATCTCTCTCTCTTTCTCTTCCCCTGCCCCCAAATTGAGTCCAAGTTGTATTTCCCATATACTCTTGGGTATAGTGCCTGTCCTGACCGTGGCAGACCTACCACAAGTCACCCTCCTAAAGAAAATGGAATCTTCCTCTCCCAGCAGCTATCAAAAGCCAATAGACCTGCAGTTAGGGGACAACTCCCACTTCTTTCCCTCCACGCTGGGGTTTTGTCTGGTGAAGCCAACACTGGTCTTGTGCACGTGTTCATAGTCACTATGAGAACCTATGTGCAATTGCCCCGCTGTGTCCAGAAAATGAATATTGTTTACTTGCAGCTATCCACCATCTCCTCTGGCGCTTGAGGTCCTTCCATCCTTTCTTCTGCAAAAATCCCTGACACTCTATGAAAGGGATGTAACACAGATGGTCCATTTCAGGGTATGCAAAGAGTAGTAAATCCTATTATACTGTCTTAACATATCTATGGTACCGTCACTCTTGATACTGAAAATTTGGGTGGGTATTATGGCTTAAACATAACTTTTGTTTTGAAGCCTTAACCCCCAGCTTGTGGCATATTTTGGAAACTTGGGGTAAGGGCTAGCTGTAAGAAGGTTTCTGGGAGTAGATGTTTGTGGGTATACTATCCCTGGCTACCTTCTGTCTTGCTCTCTGCTTTCTGGTCTACCTTAGTGTAAATCAAGCTGTCCTTCACACCTTCCCCACCCTGATGAACTGAGCCCTCTACCACCATGAACCAAAATTAATATTGCCACCTTAGCCAGGGCGGTGGTGGCGCACGCCTTTAATCCCAGCACTGGGGAGGCAGGGGCAGGCAGATCTTTGTGAGTTCAAGGCCAGTTCCTGGTCTACAGAGCGTGATCCAGGAAAGGGGCAAAGCGACACAGAGAAACCCCGTCTCAAAAAACAAAAAAACAAAACAAAACAAAACAAAAATCTGTGCTGTTAGGTATTTCATCATGGTGGTATAAAACAAAGGAATTTGGTGGGGATTTGACATAGACCCACCCCTTACACATTAGTGATGGGTAGTGCTTCAATTTTACCTTTATTTCTCCAACAGTAGACTGAGGCTCTAAAGCACCTATACAATGCAATGAAGGTCAAGGAGCTCAAAATTATTATCATTATTTGAATCCATCTATCCATTCATTCATACAATCTTTCAGCATTTATTAATGTCCTACTACATTTCAAGAACATCAGAATACAATAGTGGGGGTGGGGGAGAGATGCATGTCTTCAAACAGCTTTCAGTCTTAGGGAGAAAGGAGATGAGGGGAAGTCTTGGAGAGCATGTAGGATTCTGTTAGGTCAGCACAAAGACTGAAAAAATGAGAATGCACTTTAAAGGAAGGATAAAAAAAAAAATGAGCCCAAACCTGGAGGGTGAGATGGAACTGTGAAAACATGATGGCAGCGGAGAATCCTTCCTGGGAACAAGGACATAGGAAGGCTGCAGAAGGACACAGACACTGGCCTTGGTGTGCCTGCACTCTTCTCCTGAAGGGATGAACACACATCCTTTCACCGGGGCTCTGTGGATTACCAATTCCACCCCAGCTACATGGTGTGGGAAATGCCTTCTTTCCTGAGGAGTGGTGAAGGGCGCTATGAAGAAAGGTGGATGAGGCCCAGGGACACAGAGATCAGTCCTACCACGAGCATTTACAACCCACAGGGCTTGCAGTTCACTTGGGCTTCAGTTTGTTTATGCAAAAAAATGAGGCCGGGGGGTCAAGTGCTGTAGTGGGTGGCTGCTCTAGCTATGACCTTGAAGCACCACCTCTAGTGAGGTAGCAGATAACTGTTACACCTGCCTATGACCTTGAAGTACATGCCCCTGAGGCATGCAATTCGGACCCTTAAGACCAGGGATGCAGACCTGGTCTGCACATGCCCAGTGCTCTCTTTTCTCCTTCATGGGACTTGGATGCTGGGATGATCTCAAGCAGAAGAACAGCATGGGACCGTGCCTCATCATTCCAGGATCCTGCAACAATTCCAGGATCCTGCAACAATTCCTCTATTCTGTCTAGTGAATTTTCCTTCCCTAATGAATTCCTTTGCCCTTTAAGCAGACTCCATGGATTTCTCACATTAAAGTGTCATATCTTATATTCTAGCCTAGACATAAAACTTTGAAGACTATGAAAGTTCCTTTCATGGAGGTTTGCTAGCTATTGGATTTCAACTGCCACATTCTTTGTCTCAAATTCCTACAAGATTGTGAGTTAGCTGTGGGCAAGAACTTCCCCAGGCATGGGCAGCCTCTGGGAAGTGATAATTAAGGAAGTCTGACTTCTGCAGAGCCACAGGAGGCTGGGATGAGGATGGGCAGGGCAAGGGCTGGGACTGGGACTGGGACTGGTTAAAGCTGCAGCTGCTGTCATTCTGTGTGCTGAGGAGCTGACCCTCCTCTACTTCCAGGATGCCCCACTTCTCAGTCTGTAGCATCATTAACCCTTCCCTGCCCAATTACCCTTACTGTGTCTCCACAAAACAGAGCAAATTACACCATGACCAGAGCTCCCAGTTGCCAGGACTGGGTCTGAAACCACATCCTTGAAGCTCTTTGGTGAACACAATTGCACCATTTAATCTCCCAAATGAGGGGAAGGGATTTCTAGCCTTCTAATAAGCTAAATGGAAATGACTAATTAACCTAATTACTTTGGACTGTGCAGCAAAATACAACAGTGCTAAATTGGCATCCAGAGTGGCAGTGAGGGGCCTTTTCAAAGGCAAACAAAGAAATTCAGCACAGATGAGATTTTTCTAATGAAGAACAGAACATGCCCATTACCTGAAAGTTCAACATTTGAGGGGACTGAAAACATCCTTACAAAGGATTACAATAAAAGCAGGATTTTATCACAGAAATGTCATTCATTACCTGCTTATTAGTCTTCTGGGGAAGGAAGCAAGGCAATCAAGCTTCCTCATTAGATAGAATCCTTTAAAATGTTTTTTTTTTTTAAAATTATTATCTCCTATTCAATTATACTCAGTTTGTTTCTTTAGGCTAAAATCCAAGCATACACTTGAAAAGCATTCATCAAAGGTTTCCACGATTTGTACCACATATTGCTTTGTGCCTCACCTGTGCACATCCCAGGCTGTGCTTGTGTTTGATGGACCTGGATCTGTTGTTCCACATAACAAATGCAGAGAGAGAGAAAGAAAGCTTTGCTCATTTGCAGAAGACTTTAAACAGCCAGATGAGCTCAGCTCACAAAGCAAAACACAAAAGCAGAGGGAAGCCACGCCAAGCCAAGAAGGCATTCTGTGAAAGGAGAGGCAGAAATAATCTATATACCAGCTTGAGGTAAGCTGTGTAAGATGGAACCCCTCAGCTTCCCGATTGCTGGGATTAAAAAGATATGCACATCCATTCTCAGCAGCCCCATTGCTTTGGGGCTTTTTTCACTTTTGCTATGGAGTGTGTAGTAGGAAAGAATATAGAAAACGTCAACAGGATTTGGTCCAGTTGGGCAGTTTCCAGTGCCTGGAAGTTTTTCTTTTTGTGGACAGATTCTATTAGGCACACCCGCATCAGCCACAGCACGCATGTCCCTTATATTGGGGAAACTGATAATCACGATTATTATGAGTTGTGTTCTTCAAAAGATATAGTGAAGAATTATCCTCCAGCACAGTTTGCCTTTCAATAAAATTAAATTTAAAGAATTAATGGGGTCTTTGTAGGTGTACTCAATTTAAAATTGTTTTACTAGGGTAGGCCCTAATCCACTAGGACTGGGGCCTTTACAAGATGGAGAAAGCCACAGAGGCACACAGAGGGAAGGTAGCTCTGTGCTGACTGTGCCGCTGAAGACTGAGATGGGGTATCTGGGCCCCTAACTGAAGAATGCCAGAGACTACCAGAACTGGAAGATGCAAAGACAAGTCCTGCCCAGAGGATTTGGAGGCAGCCTGGTTCTGCCTACACCATCACTTCCGATTTCTAGGCTCTCCAGCTGTATACTTCTGTCATTTTAGGAAACTTGACATACAGTGCTTGACAATAGCAGCCTGTGAAGCAAACACCACCATGCTGTAGGATAGCGTTCTGTATGCTGTGAATATGTGTTGCTCTGATTGGTTCACAAATAGATGCTGATTGGCCAGTAGCCAGGCAGGGAGTATAGGTGGGACTAACAGATGAGGAAAATTCTGAGAAGAAGAAGGGCTGAGTCAGGAGTCCTCAGCCAAACACAGAAGAAGCAGGATGTCAAGGCAGAACTGAGAAAAGGTACCAAGCCACATGGCTAGACATAGACAAGAATTATGGATTAATTTAATTGTAAGAGCTAGTCAGTAATAAGCCTGAGCTAATAGCCAAGGACTTGTAATTAATATAAGCTTCTGAGTGATTATTTTATAAGTGGGCCACAGGACTGTGGGGGCCTGATGGGACCAGAGAAACCATCTGACGACACTGCCACAGCCATCAGTGGATTCTGACTATTGAACATTCACTTTGTGGAAGATGTTATGATGGTTGTTTTGCAGATAAGGAAACAAGGAATTAGATAACATGCCAGAGGCCACACACACTCACAACACATTCACTCACATTCACATACACACACTCTCTCTCACACACACACACTCACAACATACTCACACTCACATGCACACAAACACACAACATACTCACATTCACATGCACATATACACACTCTCTTCCTCTCTCTCTCATACACACACACACTCACAACACACTTACAAACACATACATACTTTCTCTCACACTCACACAATACACTCACACTCATATACACATACACATAGACAGTCTCTCTCTGTCTCTCATTCTCTTTCTGTCTCTCTCTTTCTGTCTCTCTCTCTCTCTTACACACACACACACACACACACACACACACACACACACACACTTTGATCCAGGTATGCCAGAATCAGGGTCTGTGTGAACTAGTCCATCTCCATTGCTGCTGTTGTTCTGCACATGGGTCCGTTCAGAACTGCTTTTAGAACGTATTTCCATAAAGGCAGCAGACTCTGAGTCAGGATTTCTAGGTCCAACAAGGTAGCCGCTGGCCGTGAGGATATTGAGAACTTGAGATAGGGTTAGTGTGATAGAAGGACTGTTTGTTTTTATATGTTTTCAGACAGGATTTCTCTGTGTAACCCTGGCTGTCCGTGAACTCACAGAGATCCATCTGCCTCTGCCTCCCAAGTGCTAGGATTAAAGGTGTGTGCTGCCACCACCTGGCGGGACTGGCTTTTTTTTTTTTTTTTCTTTTTAAAGAGGCTTCTCTGTATTCCAGGTTGTCCCTGACCTTCTGAACTCAAGAGATCCTCCTACTTCAGGGTTTAGACAGCTGGGACTACACAGGCAAATGCCACTTGCCTGGCTCAGAGACTTACTTTTCAACTGTGTTTGAATGATTTTACAGCTAAAGTGCAGAAACTGAAACTCACGTTAATAATTAGAAAACTTGCAGAGGGGTGTTTGGAACAATTTGAATGCACGCGCCAACGGTTTCAACAACAACATAAAAATCTAAATACAAATATTTTGGAGGAAAAATTAACATCTGAGTTGAATATCCATGTGCAAAATATTCAGCAGGTTTCAAAGACAGTGTGAAAGCAAAATATCTCATTAATAATAGTTATTGTTTGGCTATTAAATACTCTAACAAAGACTCATATTCTAAAAGGTTTGGTTGTTACTTCTGGAGCCACTGAGGAATGAAGGAAGCTTTGGGAGGTAAGGCCCAGCGGCAAGAAGCTGGGTCACTAAAGTGCAGCCTCTGAAGGGGCAAATGGCTTCTCCCTCTCTGTTTGTTTCTTGGCTGCCATGAGCTTTCCTCTATCCCATTATGGACTGCTTCACCACAGGCCCAAAAGCAGTGGGAGTGCTGAGAATGGGTGTGTGTGTCTTTAATTCCAGCAAGCAGAAAGCTGAGGCAGAGGACTGTGAAATTCTGTCTTAGAATAATAAATGCATATGTAAATTCCATAATGAAACTGATGACTTTGTGTGCTAATGATAAATAAAAACAAAACAGGAAGAAAAATGAAAGAAATGGGGGCTAACAGGCCATGGACAGAAACCTCTAAAATTGTGAGCCAAACATCTATTTCCTCATTTTAAGCTTATTTTGCTCCTATGCTGGGAATGGGCCTTGTCATTGTATGCTAGAAGTATGTGATTTATTTTTTATTTTATAGGAGCTCACGGTTAAGAGATAAGTGAGTCTCGCAAAAGAGTCATACTTATGAACAGTGTTAGGGCTCTTGGAGACTATGGGGACTTTAAAAAATGGATTGAATACATCTTGCATTGAGATGGCCAAGAGCTTTTAGGGACAAGTAGTGGAAGATTATGGCTTGAAGGTGATGTTCTTGACAAGAATTAGAATCGGGATGGCTAATTTTGATTGACAACTTGATAGGATTTAAAGTCTCCATGAAAACGAGCCTCTGGGCATGCTTGTAAAGAAGTTTCTAGATTGGGTTAAGTGAGGTGGCAAGACCCACCCTGAAGGTACACTGCACCATTTCATGTGTTAAGTACTGGGCTAACTAAAAATGAGGATGTGAGTGGAGTACCAGCATTCCCCTCTCTGTTCTCTGGACTGTGGATGCCATGTGACCAGCTGCCTCACGACTTTCTCACCATGACTGACTCAAACTGGGAGCCAAAGTAAACTCTTCTTTAAGTTCGTCTGTCAGGTGTTGCGCACCAATGAGGAAGGTAGCTAACGCAGTCCTGAAAGACCGTGTAAGAACAGCTAGCGATTCTCTAAGAAGGAAATTAGGAAAGTATTTTGAGCGACAGTAGAATTAGCAGAATTAGCTAATTTCCTAAGATGACTCCTTGATGTGGGCATCATGTTTATAAATGATTACATTCTGGATATACATCGGCTTGGATTAACCTCAAGGGAATTTGGATGAGTGGATGGTGCAATCTGTAAAGGTTATATACTGTGTTTCTGTTCACATGACATCTGTGAGGTAAAAATCATTCTGCAGATGGAGAACAGGCTGGTGGTTGATTGGTACCAAGGGTAGAGGGAGCCAATTGGGAGTCTTTGTAAGGATGGGACTTTCTGAATTTTGATAGTAGTGATTATTACATCTGCCTCATCTGGTATGAGAAGAGGAAAAACAAGGTTGGGGATTTAGCTCAGTGGTAGAGCACTTGCCTAGCAAGCACAAGGCCCTGGGTTCGATCCTCAGCTCTAAAAAAAGAGAAGAGGAAAAACATTGGGAAATAAATAAAGAGGTATTCCATTCACAACAGCAAGCCAAATCAATTGATAAAATGTTTAAGAGTGTGTAAGATAAAACCAAATATACACAGGTGCATACATCACACACCCATAAAAGAACGTAGGACAGTATTCCAAGGATTAGGATTGTAGGAAACAGGGTGTGAGAGATGTCTGTGAATCATTTCTTACAATTGCTTGTGAATACACAATTACTTAAAAAAAAACTGAGTAAGAAATATAGGGAAAGCTGATATTACTTCAGATGTACACTTTTTTGTGCTAGTAAACATTTGTACAATGTGAGAACAAACATGGGAGATCATAAGCAGGATTCATCTTACAAACATTCTATTTCATGTGTGCCCATGGGTATGGACTAGAAAGCTGTGGACTCTCTGGAGCTGGAAGTCACTTCTTTCTCATTTCCTGGCAGACATCGGGTCTGGTTCTGAATGTGGAATCAGTCCCTACTGAAAAAACTTTAGAGTTTGTGATCTTTTCAACTTTCATAAAATACTAACTAGACTAATCTGCCTAACAAGGATTTGTGTCCTGGATCTGCTACGTGTAAGTGGTAGGACCTATGTTTCATGTTCCCATGTGAAATGGGAACAAACAAGACCTATATTCCAGATGGACAAGAGGATGAAATAGTAGTGTATGTTCAATGAACTCAACAGACATGTGCTACTCTTAATTGCTGAGCGTCGAGAGTTGGAAAGGATCCTCCGCATGGAGTTCCAGCTCAGACAAACAGAGATGCCTAGCAGAGCTCTGGTACCTGCCTGACTTTCAGAAGTGGTGTGACAGCACCTTCATATGAGTCCCTGGGCTGATCTGGGGAGCCCAGATTCCAACCCTAAGACTTGACAGATGAAAGACAGTTTAGCTGGCTAAAAAACCCATAGGTTCTCCCTCCCCCCCTGCACGCTAAAGGGATAGCTGTCACCCCACTTGTTTCTTCTCAGCAGACTTGGGAGGATGAGATTATTGTGGTGGTACTTGAAAGGGAGGGAATGCATCTGTGATCAACACAACTCTGTTTGAACTCTGAAAGAGACACACTGATATCACAAGGACATGTATTTAAGTCAAGCCTTTGAGAGAATTTGACTCTTTCTGGGGGTGTGGTACTGACCTTGATGCCTCCCCAGGCCTGGTGGGAGAGGAATTCCACTGGGCTGGGGGTTCCTGTCTGTACTGGAGCCCGAAGCAAGAAGTCTAACTCTGCTGCATTGACTTCCTGGTTCACGAGGAGAATCTGCAATGTGGAAAAAAATAACCCTGTGATTCTTCAGCTGTGGTCACGGAGGCTGGAGATCTTGGGGATTGTCACTCAGTGTAATTACTGCTGCCTTTAGCTCAAGAGCTTGCCCATCAATTTTGGCTGTTTAAAGAGGGTGGATTGGAAGTGTATATTCATGCAAATTTCTTCTTTGTGCATCTGTTTTCAGCCAAAACACCAGAGTGACTTAAATGCACACAGAGGATGACTATCTATCTTGGTTAGCAAGTATTATATATCAATCATAAGTGCCATGGAGTATGTGCCTGCAATTTAATTGAGCAGATGACACATACAAACGACATGATTTGAGGCAAGTGTCAAAGCGACATATGAATATATGCAAAATAGAAATGCATATATAAATCAATAATGTGGAAGGAGTTCTGAAGTAGAGGAGTGGCTAGCAGACAGAAGAAGAAAGAGATTAATCCAACTAAGCTTTCTGTCTTGGGGTCTTGGGGGAAGTTAAGAGATGGAGATATTGAAACAGGCAGAGAGAACTTTCCAACCAAGGGGGATTGAAGATACAGGGGCTTGGAGGGCCAATTAGAGAGGCATGTGCACAGGACAGAAAGCCTTTGGCTTGGCTGTGGATATGATTCATTATGAGAGGTGGGATCCAGGTTTCTTTGTGAAGGTGAAGCTGTCTGGGTTGCAGCTGGGAATACAGAGGATGAGTGATATAGGCATGCTAGCATGCACCCATGAACTCAGACAATGAAGCACACAGACAGCACAAATGGATGACAGGTTATTTGACTTTTAGCATTTGGAGAGCTGTGCTATACACTTACTTATACATTGAAAAATCCCAGTTCTATGTGGGGAGGAAGGTATGTACAAAGAAGTGACATTTTAAGGCTTTTTGATGTTGGGATTAAGTAGCAAATCAAGTCCTCTTCCTAATGATGCAGTGACACGGGAAGTCCTAAGTTCCCATGCTCCTAAGAACCAACGCTGTTGGAAACATCCCAAATGTACAGCGGCTACAATGGTAGAAAGCCCTGTATGGCCAGCGCCAATTTGATTGACTTGTTGTGGTTTCTGGGTTGTCATTTTGAGAAGGATCTCAGATTATCCAGTATCAGTTGAAGTAAACACAATGATTAAGGAAGTCTGCTCTGAGTGGGACAATGGTCAATTAAGAATGTTTGCCATTCATTGGACAATGGTGGGTCAGTGCATGCACACTGGTCAGGTTGAGCTTGTTTGAGAAATGATAGAAGAAGAGGTTTCCTTAACATTTGCTGACTGGACGGTAAATATGACTTGTGAAAACAATTTTGATTTGCTTTTACCTGAAAGGTGAGCTGGGCAAGGTAGGTCAGTTTATCACACTCGAAGAGGCCACGTGTGGTGTACTGGTACACTGAGAAGGTAATGCTGTCTATTAGATTGGCCACTCTCTCTTTGACGCTTTCACTGGGAGCTGCCTTCTCTACAGCTTTCTGGAAGACAATGCTGAAGGCCTATGCAAGAAGATGAATCATAGGCGATTTATAAAATCCTCTTTCCTGTGGAGACTATTCTAATTTTCTAGTCTACTCATTGAAAGCTTTTCCCAGAACTTCTTGCTGAGACACTAGTAAGAAGCCACCCTGCTATTAGGGACTGGAGAGATGGCTCAGAGGTTAAGAGCACTGGCTGCTCTTCCAGGGGACCCAGGTTTGGTTCCCAGCACCCACATGGTTGTTCACAACTGTCTGTAACTCCAATCCCAGGGGACCTGGCATCTCCTGAGGGACCTGACCTGTTATTAGCTCTTAGTCCTTCCTGAAACTCATATTGGAATTTAATCCCTCTCCTGGGTTCTTAAGAGGGTAGACACTTATTTTGACTGTGGCATTCAGAGGTGGGGTCATTGGGAGATGAAGTCATCACAGATAGGTCTTCCATGACTGAATCTTGGTAGCTTTCTAGGGAGAGAGAGCAGGACACAGAGGTATGCTTCTTGTACTAAGTGCTGTCTGTGCAACTTCTGGACTCTGCAAACAAGCAGACTGTCACTAGATCTAGCCTCTAGACCTTGGACCAAGAACTGTGTGCCAAGATAAACTTCTCACCTTATGACTTACCCAGCCTGTGGTACTGTATTATTTGCAACACAAAATGGTTTAATAAATGTGCATATTGAATGCTGATTAGTGAAATCAATGAAAAACAAATGTGCTACAGCCAAAGGACTTGATCCAGTGAGTTTTTATTGGACAATTATCTAAATACAAAGGTGATACAGCCAACAATGACTCTTTGAGTTAGTGATGTTATCTAATAGATGACAAAATTCTTGTGGCATAGAGAACATGTTCTAAACAACTTCATTTTCTGAAACTGACCCAGGCACATAGTGGCTAGTGAGAACTATTGCAGTTTATGACTTTTCTCTCAAAATCTCAGATGCCGTAGGTTTATTTCTATTAGCTTTGCACTCATTCTCATAAGTCCTTGTATCTTTTGAGCCATTGTCTCTTCCTGAAGTGGTAGGAGCACAGCCCCCTCTCAATTTCTTCTCTGAACTACAAAAAGGGCAGGTGGGAAATGAAAATTATGTGACCAATAACCTGTCATTGTAAAATTCGCGATTTCTTAGAGAAAGTAAGTGTTTGGGATAGTGCTTTTTAAGTATGATATGGAGAGAACAAAAGTGAAAGGAAAGAAAAACCAGCATGTTACAGCTGGACTTAACTCTTAGTTCCACAGAGCTCTGCTCTTTTCTCTATTTTCCTTTTGTGGCTCCAAGAAGGAAAACAAAAACCCTTTAGTCTTTATAACATCAGTATTTGACATCAGTGGAAGCCATGTGAGGTCTGAGTCTTGGTGTTCCTTGTTTAAAAGTGTGAGATGAATCTCTTGCCGAGTCTGTGTCTGTCTCCCTCCCTCCCTCCTTCTCTCTCTCTCCCTCCCTCCCTCCCTCCCTCCCTCCCTCCCTCCCTCCCTCCCTTCCTCCTCCTCCTCCTCCTCCTCCTCCTCCTCCTCCTCCTCCTCCTCCTCCTCCTTCTCTCTCTCTCTCTCTCTCTCTCTCTCTCTCTCTCTCTCTCTCTCTCTCAGTGTTTCTTGTTAACAAAGTCCTCGGAGCTTTCTTCATTTGCTGATGATCTCAGCAAATCTTCCGCTCATACTTGACCTAACCCTTTGCGAGGTTTACCTTCCCTTGGTAGATTTTAAATGAAATAATAGCTCATTAGAGGCTGTGGGGCTTCCACTCAGAGCAAGTGCACAGAATGGGGTGGTTAGCTTTCTTCAGGTCATTACTGCTCATTTCCTCTAAAATTCTATCCAAAGGCAGTGGTCAGTAAAGAACCTGGAATCACTGAATTTGAGTAAGGTGATCCACAACCCAGGAAAATACCTAGAGAAAATGTAAATCCTGGCTACACTTTGCCTTTCCTTCACACTGAGTGTACTTTCATTGCTAGTCCCCCCCCCCCCATTGGTGTGTGAATGGTTCTGAGGCTGGGCCTGATCCTCACTCACCCCCAAGAAGGTCTCCTCTCCATATAGGGCTTTGTCATGGACTCTGGCTATCCTTAAAGATCCTCCGCAGCTGTTCTGAAACTTTTAGGGGCTAAATCAATTTTCTAACTTAGTATTTTTAAAAATTCTTTTCACTTATGTGAACATGATATGAGCACTCTGAGAACAGGGCTGGGCCTTATGCTTCTATTTCCCAGAATCCTACCCTTGTCTTACTTAGTACAGGCACTGGAAAACACTTAGTGGATGACCGTGTCCTGCTAATGCCTGAAAGATACTAGAAAAAGTTTAAGGGGTGCTCAGACAAGGGGCTAAGAGTCAAATGTTTTAAGGAGCCTGGCACATCAAACCAAAAAGGAAAGGGTTGGAGCCTCACCATAGAGAGCACACATGGCCTAGAGAGCAGCAGCCTTGGCACCAGCAAACTCATACCACGTGGACAGTGAGAGCACTGTTGCCAGACACTGGAGTCATGTGAAGTTTCTATTGCCATTACTTCCTTCAGTGTTAGAGATCAAATTCAGGGCCCCATACGTGCTAGGACTAGGTGCTGGGTTCAAATCTCTTTATCATGATTGTAATTATCTTTAAAGATTTATTTACTTAAATTTTTGTCTGTATGGATCTTTTGCTTGCATGTATATCTGTGTACCACATTTGTGCCTTGTGCCCATGGAGTCCAGAAGAGTTTTTCTCTGTCTCTGTCTCTCCCCTCCCTCCCTCCCTCCCTCCCTCCCTCCCTCCCTCCCTCCCTCTTTCCCTTCCTCTCTTATTTCCCGCCCCCATTGTTTTGTATTTCCCAGGATCCTTTCATAACTACTTAACCATTGCACATTTAAATCTGTTTTCAAAGATGAAGTTGGTCAGTAAACAACGGTCTTCGGCAATTCTTCACAACAATATGAGAATCAAAAATACATTTTCCTTTCTTTTTTAGACAAGTTCTGCATACTAGACTGGTTTTGAATTCATGACCCTGTGTGCCTCAGTTCCACACCTTAAGGTTGGCATTACAGGTGGGCTAACATGCCCGGTGACCTCTTCCATTTTTAGAAGTCATGCTTCCAAGCCCCCTGCATCAGAATGCTATCACTGCAGAACAACTTACAACCTGTTTTTGAACTCATAGTCACAGGTTTCAGGTGAATTCTTGTTTTCAGAAAGCATCACTGTGGCAGGTTCCTGGTACTTAGAGTGATTTTCAGCTACTCCTGAACAAAGGGCATCATCCCATAGTTAGCTTATGCTCACTTTTGTGCTGGCCTTTTTACTATCTTGTAGTTCTTTTGCATATTCCTATAAGCTTACGTTTCTTTTATAAATCACAAAATACCATAAACACAGTTCATCCAAGCTGCAGAGCCTTAAGGCTATAAGAGAGAGACTGGGAAATGGTGACCTGCCATCTCCAATCAATGAGTCTCAGGGATTGGAAGCCCGAAGATTTCTCAATTTTTTTTTTTTTTTTGTTACCAACCCTATACCTTGGCCTTGGTGTCTACATGTTGATTTAACTGGAAATACTTTATGGAACTGAGGTGTACTCTCTGTGTGCATGCATGTTCCATTCTGAGGGAAATACCTGTGTTTGTGTCTCTGTCTCTGTCTCTGTCTGTCTGTCTGTCTCTCTCTGGGCACAACCTTCCTGCTTGTTGGTTCAAACCTCTATTCAGAACTTCACCTTCCCCCATGGCATATTAGTGCCTCTTTAATTATGGTCTTTTGATGAATGCATGAGGGGATAAGATGTACTTTCAGAGAGTCCCAAAAATTTATAGGTCTTTATTTTTTCATGAGTAAGATTAGTTTAGTCAGCACTTAAAATGTGCTAAGAACTTTAGTTTTATGGGTATTTTAACAACCCTAAGTAGTAGCTTTGGGAATATTAGGATAATAAGAAAAGTAATTTAATGCTGGCCCATCCTAATTGCTAGAGTTGTTCTTTCATCAATAAAAGCAATATACATTTTGGATCTTCCCTACTACATTTTAAGCTCTTTGGGGACAGAATAGCTTCTTAAACTTCTTCTGTTTCTTTGGTACCCTCTGCTATGCATCATCCAGTATTAATGGGTAGTCAGTGACCTTACTGAACAAATGAGGCCAAGATTCATTTGCAGCAGCATCCTTTTCTGTTACAGTAAGTCATGTAAGATGAAACCAAAGAGGTGGGTCTGTCCCATAGGTCTAAAGTCTCCTCTGGCTTCAGTCTGGAAGATCTGCCATCACTAATGGAATATGTGGGTAAGCTCCCATGGTGCCCTAGGTTGGTAGTGCTATTTTGCTATATTATGATTATGGGAACAAACTCCAGGTGAAAGTTACCTTGAGGGAGAACTGGTACATTGGGTGGATCCTGCTGAGGTCGTTCATGATGAAGTAGAGCAGAGAAGCCCGGGCAGCTGCTGGCCGATAGTGCTCCCGAGCCTCATTGATTTTCACTTCAGTTAATTTGGCTTCCTGAACCTGGAAACACAAATAGCAGTTCATTGTTCAAACCAATCAGGACTTCAGGGAAGCAGCCTGGGCCTTCCATGTGAGCAGATACTTGTCTGCCTATGGAGTGCAGTGAACTGGGGTTCGCTGTAAGTAGACGCTCAAAAAGTCACTAAGGTATTCCTTAGTGGAACTCAAGTGTAAAACATGATATATTCCTAGTTTTCCATGGCAATGAGGGTATCAGTTGAAGCTGACATACCTCCTGGAGTTGGGAAGTATGGGAAACTCTAAACACCATGTCTAAGGGCATGATTCCTTGGAAAACCAAGAAATGCGTATACTTATTTGTAAGTAAGTATAAATATAATGAGAAAGAAATACATTCTTACTCTAAAGTAAGAAGTAGAAGTCCAGAAGGAAGCACAGCATAATTTTCATTCTTGTGAGTGCACAAGCGTGTGTGCCTGTGTGTATGTGTGACACAGGGAGTTGATTACAGAGTCATGTACATGCCAGAAAGTATTGCACCACTGAGCTACAAACTTATCCCTTTCCTTAATTTAAGTGTAATAGTTGTATACTAAGTCACCAGGGGAATCTCTTTTAGTGGGATATTTTGTTTTCCGAGGAGTTCTTTAAGTATTTAAGTATTCAGAATATATATTTCTGTAAGATGGCATCTCTGCACATGGCCTCCACCTTGCTTTGTCCTTAGATTCCAAAAAAGAATAAAACTGCTGGTAACCAGAGAGTCCTTGAGGGAAAAGCAATGATCGTGATTCACGTTCTCAGATCAAATGATTACAAATTACAGTTGAAGAGTGTGGTGGTTGGATGAGAACGTCCCCTTAGAGAATGGCTCATATGTTTGAACACCTGGTCCCCAGTTGGTAGAATAGTTTGGGAAGGATGAGGAGGTGTGGTTTTGCTGGACAAGCTGTGTCACTGACAGTGGGCTTTTTAGTTTCCACGCCATTCTCAGATAGCTACCTCTGCCTTGTAGAGATCAAGAACTAAGCTCTTGGCTACTGCTCCAGTACCACGCCCTGTCTCCTGTCACTCTGCTCCCCACCAGGGTGGACTCTAACCCTCTGGAACTGTGGCCCCCAAATTAAATGCTTTATTTTATAAGTTGCCTTGGTCATGGTATTTTATCAAAGCAATAGGAAAGTAGGACAGACAGAAGTTGGTACCAGGAAGTGGGCTATTGTTGTGACAGGCCTGACCATGATTTTTTTTTTTTTGGAGGACTGTGGAAGACATTGGAACTTTGAACTAGGAAAGTAGTTGAACATTGTAAACAGGGCTTAATGGACCATTTTAATAAGAGCATGGAAGAAAGCATTAATAAGTGCTGAAAGTATAGTCTACTATGAAGGTCCACTATGAAGCTCAAGATATTTCAGGGGGAAAAATATTAGCAACTGGGTCAAGACCATTCTTTGTGATATTTTGACAAAGAATGTGGCTTCTTTTTGACCTTGTACTAAGAATCTGTCTGAGGCTAAATTGAAGAGTACGGGACAAATTTCATTGGCAGAGGACATTTCAAGGCAGCCGAATACTGACTCTTTCACTTGGTTTTTAGTAATCACTCTTATGAAGATTTAAAATGAAAAAGAGCAAGCATGGCAAAAAGAAACACAGCATGGTAATTTTGAGAAGAAAACGTTGGAGCCAATGCTTGTTCTGAAAAGATAAGAAGAGGTCTGATGTGAAATTGAATAAAGGGAGTGGTGCTCTCATTGAAAGAAATTGTGTGCATCAACGCATCAATGCAAATGTAAATCAAGACTGAGGGCCAGGTTCCATCCCAAGCTGGCAGCAGAACTTGGTAGCATTGGCCATGTGGTTCTGGCTTTAGAGTCATGAAGGATGTAAGAGTAAAGGGTTGTAGAGTCTCCTGTGGTTAACGAAAACTGCAGAGGCCAAGTGTGAGGTTGGGAAGTCCCTGCTTCGAGACCCAGAGTGGCCATCATGTACAGCTGAGAAAGTGAATTATATTGGAGACCTCAGGATGTTAGAGATACCAGAGCTGTGGGATACTTGCCAAGGACAGCTGCAGACAGAAGTGGGACCAGAAGAAGAGAGGAGTGTGTTGCAGTCAGCAAAACTGGAAGGGAAGAGCCATAAAAGCCCATTGATACTGGACATAGAACTAGAGGATTTAGAGTTTGCCCTGCTGGGTTTCGATCTTGCTTTGGTCCAGTATTTCCTCACCATACCACTTTTCCTCCTTCTTGGAATGTTAATATTTATCCTGTGCCACTGTGTGTTGGAAGCATACAATTTGCTTTTTGATTTTACAGGGGATTACAGTTGAGAGACTGCCATGAGTCTCAGAAGAAATTTTAGACTTTGGACTTTTAAACTGTGAATGACAATGGGGACTTTTGAAATTAGACTAAGTGTATTTTGCATGATTATGTGGCCTTAAGCTTTGGGGGCGGGGGAAAAGAATGTGGCAGTTTGAATGAGAATGGCCCCCATAGGTTCATATGTCTGAATTCTTGGTCCCCAGTCAGCAGAAATGTTGGGAACAGGAGGTACAGTCTTGCTGGAGATGTGTCACTGGGGGTGGCTTTTGAGGTCTCAAAAGTCCATGCAATTCCCAGTAAACTCTCTCTGCTTCATGCTTGTTGACTGAGGTGTAAGCTCTTGGCTACTGCTGCAGCATCCTATCTGACTGCCTACTGCCATGCTCCCCGCCATAATTGTTATGGGCTCTAACCCTCTGGAACCGTGAGCCCCCAATTAAATGCTTTCCTTTTATATGTTGCTTTGGCCATGGGGTTTCATCACAGCCACAGAAAGTAACTAAGTTAGACCTGTTACCAAAGGAGTCAATTAGAAGACTTCTTCCATTTAGCACTTGGGAGGCTGAGGCAGGAAAATCACAAGATCAAGCAGCCTGGGCCGCACAATAAGATCCAGGCTCTCAAAAGCAAAGACCTCTTCTAAAACACTGCTCCCCTCCCCTCCTGCTGCCATTAAAAAACAACAATAACAAAAGCCAAAAGCAAAAAAAATTCATGAAGGTTAGTACATCAAGAACTGAAGAGGATTAAACAACCTAAAAACAATCATTAAATAAGTGTACTTAGGAACAGTAGATACACAAGAAAGCCTGAGTCAAAGACATTCCAAAAGGAGGCAGGTTTTACCTGAAAAGGTACTGGTAAGAAGGCCTAAAAATAACATAGTTATTTAGATGAAATGGTTTATGAGTTATATATAATTGAAAATAGAATAAGGAAACTGGAAGGAAGGTCTGAGGAATGATTAAAATCAGCTCAGAAAGACACAAAGATGGGAAATTATAAAAAATTATAGGAACTGGCAGGTAAGATGAAGAAATCTTAATTTAACAGAACCATGTAAAGAATAAAGAAAATGAAGGAAAGGCAATGTCTGAAACTAAGAATTTCCCCCATCAACAAAATATTAGAGCTCTTATTTGGAAAAAATATATCCCTCTTAAGTATGATAAATAAGGATGCATCTTTACCGTATAGTGAAATTTTAGAACATCAATGACGACAATAACATATTAAAAGCAATCAGAAAGTACAACGTACCTATAAAAGAGTGGTAATTAGACTGAAAACAGACTCTTAACAGCAATAACAACTCACAAGATACATTATGAAATAATAACAAAGATGCAAGGAAATGATTAAAATTAAAGTACTCGAAAATTGCTTTGGAAGATGCTAGATATATTGCTTAATTTTATACCTCATTAAAACATACATACTAAAGTCACATTTAAAATGAAATACATTTCAGATGTAAGCAAAAATGTATAAATAAAACCCAGTGAGCCTCTTTCAAATCTTCCAAGTCTAAGAGAAGAAGGATAAAGAAAAAATGAGTGAAGAAGGAACAATCTCACTCTACTTAGAATTACTATTAGCTCAAACTAAGGATATATGCAAAAGCCTTATTTTACACAGTAGTTAGTATACTAATTTCAAAATAAAACTAAAAAAAAAAAAGACTTGGGATGGAATTACTCTGCACAGGTGAATAATGTTGATCCCAGAAGATACAGATTAACATGAAAATCACAATACAAAGTATGGGATACCTCCCTGCAAGTTATTTATTCAAAGATGCCTCTGAGATCTCCCAAACAACACAGGCTATTGCTACTGCCCTTACCACAGTTATGTGGCAAGACTCTATTGCTGAAGATAGCACATGCCGGCTGCAAAGGACACAGAAATATCAACTTCAACCAAATAGGAAAATTTGTCCCTGCTGGCTAGCTTTCATAGTACTGGAAAGTACGATGTGGCACCAGTGGTCTTACCCAGTGTTTGACCTTGCATGCTGCAATGCTGACCTGCCAGGTGAGACACGTCCACTCATGCAACAGTGGCATGGTTGCTATGGGGTAACTAAGCACTTTCTGGTCAGATTTGAGGCCTGCTATGGAGGAGTGTATTCATGCTTGTTACTTAAATCCTCATCAAAACCCACGGCCAGAGAGGTCGAAGAGTTAAAGCCTGCTGTTGTTATTTTGTCAAATGGTCACAATATCAAGATGCTTTCTAAATATGTATGTTTACACCCATAGACCTGGACTGTTCTCGGCCTTGGTAAGAGAAACTTCTATCTGCAGTGAATAGGGGTCAATGGAGATATACATGGATGGTCAAAGTGCTGAGGAGAAGAGATGGAGTGCTCATCCCTAAACAAAACATCTATATTACATTCGAGGCTCAGAGGACATCCCAGAAGAGGAGGAAGAAAGAGTGTAAGTGCCAGAGGTTGGAGAGTATTGTGAAATGCTGTCTTCTGGACATGAGATAGTTATCAGCATCCTTAACTCACAGTAGCTATGGTTACCTTCACAGGAGCTACAGAAGATGGAGCCAGTCTGATCTTGGCATAGACAGAGTAGATGATCTCTAGATTCCACCCCTTACTGACGTGCTATTGGCAGAGGATGGTGGCTGGGGAGGGAGAGCCATTCTTTATTGAAGATATGGACCACTACCAGGTTTCCCATGTTTCAGTGAATAGAGTCACTCTCAAGCACATGGGCAGCTCTAACTGGACTTATTGATTATCAAAGCATAAAAAGACATGAAGCCAGAAGGGGTTTGATGGAATAGGAAGATTTGGGAGAAGTTTCAGGGGAAATGAGGGGGTAGATATGTGCCTCCATCACTGTTATATTGCTGTGAAAAAGACACCATGGCCAAAGCAACTGGTGAAAAAAAAATCATTTAAATTGGGGATTCCTTGCACTTTCAGAGATTTAGTCCATTATCATCATGGTGGGAGCATGGTGACATGCAGGGAGGTATTGGAGCAGTAGCTGAGAACTACACCTTGATCTCTAGGTGTGGGTGGGGGATTGGGAGGGATTGGGCCTGCCATGGGCTTTTGAAACCCTCAAAGCCCACTCCCAGTGACACATTTCCTCCAACGAAGCCACACCTCCTAATCCTTAAAATCCTCTCAAATAGTGCCACTCCCTGGTGACTAAGCATTCAAATGTATGAGTCTATGGGGGCCATTCTTATTCAAACTACCACAATATGATATTTTATTGTACACATGTATGAAATTCTTAAAAACAAAGAAAAAATTTAAACAAAAAGTTTTATGAAAATGGTTCATTTTCTTAATGTCAATAAATCTTTTAAAGTGAAAGAAAAAAGATGAACTTTTTTTTGTAGGGATGTAGAATGGAAATTTTTATGTATCGTTAATGGAAATGTAAAGTACTATAGCCAAGACTGGAATACTTGAAGTTCTTGCAAAAGATCCTGGTTTGGTCCCTAGCATCCATGTGGTAGCTTACATCTGTTTATAATTCCAGTTCCAGAGACTCTAGTACTGACTTCTGGCTCTGCAGGGTACTAGGAACCCACATAGTGCACATACATACATACATACATACATACACTCATACACATAAAATCATAAAAATCTTAAAAAGTACTTTAGCCAATATGGAAACCAGTAAAAAACAAGCAAACAAACAAAAGATGACAACAAAACTGCACAATTCATCTGTGAGCTACTACTGGGCACATATCTAAAGGGTGAAATCCATGTGTTAAGGGAGTTTACTACAAACAACGTTCTCAATTCACAATAGCCAATTTATAGAATCAACCAAGGTGCCTATTGACACATGAATAGATAGAAATGTGGTAGATATCCACAATGGAATATTATTCAGCTAAAAGGAGGACTGTAGTTCTGCTATTGGTACCAAAGTAGATGAAACTAGAAGCAACCATGTAAAATTAAACAAGCTGGGCACAGAAACCTAGACACTCTGTGTTTTCCACTAATTTGTGAAGCTTGGAAAAACAGATGACATAGAAGCAGAGAGTGGACTGGTGATCACTAGAAGCAGGCACAGTGGGGGACTAGTGGGAGGGGGTTCGATAAGAGATACCCCACACAAATAGTTCTAGCATCCTATAGCCTAGAGTCTATAAGAACTTATGATCTATTTCAAACTCACTAGGAGGGAATGAAAGGTTGAAGAACACACAAGCAGTAATGCTTGAGAAGAAAATGCTAATTAATAAGAAACTCTAAGAAAAACCCAACTACCACATGTCAACGATGTTAATAAATAGAAATTGGTTAAGTTCAATAGCTGAACCTCAGAAGAGCATTAAAAAAATCACTTTCAGTCAGTGTCATTACAGATTTAGTTTTCAATGCCCCCAACTGCTCATCACTGCTCATTAATCTCCATGCCTCTAGTCAAGTTTTATTCTAATTCTGCATAAATACTATAAATTTTCACTTCCCACCCAACCTCATATGTCATCACTACTCCCTCACTTGTAGCAGATAAGATTGACCCCTGGGTTCCCAGAGTACAATCACATGATGTTTTCGGTCAAGGACAGAATGTATATATAATGGAGTCCCATAGTTAACACTGCCCAGTGATGGCCTAACTGTGCTGGTTTCTATGGAAGCACACTGTGATATCCTCAAAGTGATGCACTTCTCAGAACACACCCTTGCTGTTAAGCCCCCATGACTGTGTATAGAGACAACCAGGAACGAGCTACCTTTAATTTTGCCTGTCCCCATTCTCTAGTTATCGGCATCTTCTAGTTGCATACAAGGACCCACAGACTAATTGTAGACTTACGTTTGCCCCTTATGCCTCTGACACTGGAAACTGACTCTCCTTCTGTCTATTCACAAGCTTTTCATCTACCCTGAAGTGGACATTCTCAGCAGCTCCATTGTATTAAACATCTTCTCTCATTGCTGTGAATTCAGGGCCTTTCCTCAAATGCTCATCTTCCCTTAGAACCCACACATGCTGCTTGTTATATTCCCAACTGCTGTCATTGAATCTGGAATATGACAGCTGCCAAATAAGTATCTACTAGATGGATGAGAAAGAAAAAAAAAGACCCTCTAAAAGGGGGGACAAAATAGACAAGAAAGTTCCATATGATATGTGGCAGGCAGTGGTTCATTGATTTTACAGTAGAGATGGGGAAAATAAGGATGAAGAGGAAGGAGAGATCGGCAAGGCTGGTTCCACCCTCTGCCCTACTCCCTCTATGTGAACTGGGTCTCTCTGGCCTAGAGCTGTGGACTTTCTACACTTTACAAGCTTGCATGACCCTCTTAGGAGTTGTAGCTGCCAGGATAACAGGCTAACCTTGGTCACAGAGCAGCCACTGAGCTAGGCTGGATTTCTCTAAGTCATCACAGTTACTTCTTAGCTCAGATTGGGAATGCCGTGGCAGATTGTGACGACTGTTCACTTGTTCCCATTTTAACACTTTGGACTGAACTCAGGGCCTTGTGCATATAAAGCAAGTGTTCTCCTAATGAACTGCAACTCCATCCACTTTTTATTTATTTTTTTCTACTTTTGTCCCTACTTGGAACAAAGCCTTTTCTGTTCAGACGACTCCCAGGAAGGGGGCAGTCAGCACACTCATTTGGAGACATGTTGCTTCTGTCCCCATCCCAGATGTGTGAAGTCTTCATCAGCCCCGGTTTCATAACTGGTCTGATCTGGGCAATAAGGGAATGCAGAAGGGTCTGCGCATGGTTGGTGGTTGGTGGGAAGGGTGAAGAGTTGAGTCCCTTTTTCATCAAGTCATTTTCTAGTCTCTTCAGGGAAAAAGCCTTCCTTCCCAAATGCTATGCAAGAAGGAAGCCATGTACTGTAACTGTTTCACAGGATGATATTGTTCAGAGCTGAGTTGCCTGAGATGTTACCAACATTTTCTCATTAAGAATAGACTGAGATTTTTCTGTCAGTGCAGTGGATTGTTGTAGGACACAATCACATCTGGATTATCAGTTTATACAACTTTGGGGCTGTTCCACAACCTAAGGCATTCTCTGTGGGCATCATTCCCTGAAGAAAAATCAGGGCCCTATTTGTGAAGTGGAAACATCAAAAGTCTTTTCTAGAAGGTGGGAACTCTATAAGCCAGGATGGGCAGAAGCCACACTCCAGGAACATGTCTGGATTTTTAAAACAACTTTAAAAAGTTATAATTTTTCTTTATTCTTGAGAATTTTATACACGTATATAATGAACTTGATCATATCCATCCCCCCATTTTCCTCCTCCAATCCACCCTCCCATATCACTTTCAACATGCCCATCTCCCAACTTTATGTCTTTCTTGACAACCCACTATATCTAAGTTGGGCTAGCCATACATGAGTGTGAATTTCTTAGAAGAAACTTGGGAAGAGGGAAACAGAAGCCAGATCCAGGTACTGAAAGTAGAGGAAGGAGAGACCAAGGGAACATCCGGCCTGGGCCTTCTGGCCCTTCAGAGAGAGTGTACCTTATCCTCCACCTCCGCAGCAGTCTGCTTGGTGACCTCCAGGTTCTCCACCAAGGCTGTTTCTCCCAGGAAGTTCCCCGAGGCAGAAGAGAGGCGAGACAGCAGGTTGTCCTCTAAGGTTTTGAGGGTGATTTTGAATCCGTTCTGCTGCTTTGTGAGGTCCGACTGGAAACATCAAGAGAGGAAGAGTCAGGTAGAGATGGCCAAGCCTTCCACTCTAGGATAGGCCTGAATAAATAAATGTTGGGAGAGGCGAAAACAGCAGAGTGCTTTTGAGCGTGAGCAGAAGTGAGCAGGTAGGTTAGTGGGGTCCAAGCGGCATCTGTGCAGTTGGCCGCCATGATTGGGGGTGTATGAAAATGCAAGTAGCCTAGCCCGAAACCACTATTAAAGTTGCAGCTGGATTGAACATGCCCAGACCATCTCTTGTCATTCTTCCCAAACAGCAGTCTATGAGTGATCGCTGTGACATTTATGTTGCGGTAGGTGTTGGAAGTCATCTAGAGGTGATTTAAAGCACAGAGGAGGATGTGGGCATGTTTTATGCAAATGCCACATCATTTACATAAGAGTTATCAGCTGGTCTGGAATCTGAGGGGTTCCTGGATACAATCCCCCACTGATTTGGAATGGAGACTGTGGGCTATTTTATGCTCTTTCCATGTTAGTAATCTGTGCCTCCCAGTCCTCACACCTAGGAGTTCTATGCTGTGCTTAGAACATTGCTAAGGTCCCTGAAGGGAGCTTGTGAACAGAGAGCGGAGCAATGCATTAGTTCTCACTTCACTAGCATCAGATGAACAATAAAGAAGAAAGACAAAACCATCTGCCTCATACCATTCCAACAAGAGCCTTCCTTGAGGGAAGGCTGGGGTGGGATTGGAATCTGAGCAGCTCTTAGGTCCTCTTTGCTTTGCAATCATTATGCTTGGTATCCTAAAGCACTGGGCACCTTTTGTTTGTATGCTGGAGTTAACTCCAGGTGGCTTCAGCATCTTTGACCTGTAAACCTTTTGATCCCAGTCAAGAACAATGCACATGTTAGGGCTCTTAGCCATGCCAACCCTTACCTCTGTTTCTTTATATATATTTAAAGAATTTTTTTAAAAATCACGTGTACGTATGTCTGTATGTGCACATGTGTCCAGGTGCCCAAAGAGGCCAGAAAGTGTCAGATCTCCTGGGGATGGAGTTATAGATGGTTGTGAGCTGTCTCACATGGGTGCTGGGGACTGAACTTGGATCCTCTACAAGAGTATGAACATTCCTAACTGCTGAGCCGTTGCTCCAGCCCCTGTTCTGTCTTTTACAGACTCAGACTTTAGTCTACCCTAAGGCTAGGACTTGTTCTCTTCTGGGAACACTCTGTACCTAGAGGCTTTCAAATCACTTAGGAGTTAGCTCAGATGCCAACACTGCATAGAAGCTTTCCGAAATCTACCATTTAAATTAGTCCCCTTAAGCTGTGCCGGCATGGGCCTCATATTACCTTGTTTTCCTTCATTTCCATATTACCTTGTTTCATTTCCTGAAAATTCTTATTAGTAGCTGAAAAGACATTATTTCTCAGTTTGCATTTCTGCTTCCCCTGTTCCTTTGTTTGGCTATAAGCTCTACAGACAGTTACACACAGTCTTCCATAGGCTCTGTTGGCTTTTCCATGTTATAATCTTGTTTGTTGTGGACTTAGACTCCAGGGGCATCTCTTGAATAATAATGGGGATCCTTGAACTCAATCTCATATATGCTGTGGAAGGTTGGGTTCCTTTCTTGACCTGTATTATCCAATATGATCATATTTAAAGAGAGGAAGGAAAGCATGCTCATGCTATGGACTGAACTATACCCCCCCAAATTAGTATGCTAAGACTCTAATCTCCCTGTTGACTCTATAGGAAAGTGCTTAGGTGTCAGAGGCAAGCCCTTGCTAGATGGGATTGATGTTCCTAGAAGGATCACAAGAGAGGGGCTCATAGTTCCGTATACATATAAGAGGTCATGTGAGCAGGCAGCTGGCAGCAAGCCAAGAAGAGAGACCTCACAAGGGATAGCTTGCCAGCACCATGGCCTTGGGCTCCCAGCCTTCAAAACTCATAGGACCTAGGTTCCTGCTGTTTAAAATGCCCCACCTGTGCCTTGAACTGACACAACCCCAGCAAGGATGATCCTGTTTCTGTCACTCAGGCATAATTTAATCCTACTTAGTTCCAGATCTCTCCTTGTGAGGATGTGAGGCCAGATGCCCACATAGCAGAGCCCTAAGCCAGGCCCTGCTCTTGGGGACAGGAATGTCCAGTCTCTCAGCTAGCCTGCCTCTGTTCTTCAGCTCACTACATTCTTCCTTTCCCAACTGGGTATTCACAGGTAACTAGGTCAGGTTTGGACTCATCCAACCTCTTGAAGAACCCACTCTGCTGAATTCTAGGAAAAACTGCCCATCCCCGTTCCCCACAGTGGGTGCACTGCACAACCTAGCAACAGAACATCCCTTCCTTCCTTAGGAGATCTCCAACACACCTTCAGCTGCTCCAGGTCTGGTCTCTCCATGCTGACCACAGCGGCCAGCAGCTGGTCCTCCAGGCCATCCCTGGTCACCATGAAGTTGATCAGGGTGGCCTGAGCCTGCAGTTCAGGTTGGTAGTGAGGGTTGGCCAGCTTGGTGTGAAGGATGAGCCGGAACTTGGGATTGAATTCACACTCTTTGTCTCCAATCTTAATGAATCTAGAACACAAAGGCTCCAGTGAAGGCAGGGTGCCTTCAGGTAGCATTTTAGATTTTTTTTTTTTTTAAAACAAGAGCATACTCGGCAGTATTAGCATGTCATATTTTTTCCTAATTATGTCTAACAACTACCTGGGACCCTCCTTTGCCTTAATGATGGGAGCAGGTTGGGAGGGTTAAGTCTTGTCTCATAGTCACCATGTTTCATTTTACAGTGTGAAACTCTAGGCAGAGCTGTTCCCACTATCGGTATAGATTCAGATGCTATGGAAATGTCCCAGCAGATGGCAGCAGAGAGTGTGGTGGAAGGGGCATCTGCTTGCAGTTGGCAGAAAGATCTTGGGCATGCCAGAGGGCTTCCTTTTTCTTAGCTAGAAAGGGAATGATTTTGATGAATGAAAATAATTAAACATGGAAGCAGGTACAGCCTAAAACACAGAAGGGTAACTTGGTGACTCTGCAATTGGTAAGGCTCCTGCTAAGGCTTGGATGTGGTTTGTCCCCAGAGATCCATGTACTGGAAACTTGGTCTTTCTTCCATATGATAGAATGTGTGTAGAATGTGTGTAGAATGTGTGTGTGTGTGTGTGTGTGTGTGTGTGTGTGTGTGTGTGAGTGTGAGTGTGAGAGACAAGGGTCTGGTAGAAGGTAATTGGAAGGGGTTAATGCTATCTTTGGGAGGGGGCTGGGTCTAGTAGGAGTGGATGAGTCTTTGAGAGAGTAAGCCTGGACCCTCCCCAATCTCTAGCTCCCTGTCTTACCATGTGGTTCCCCTCCCTATGGACTCCCACCACGATGCCATCTGCCACGTTGTGATATTGGAAAAAGACTCTTATCAGATGTAGCTGGTCAGTCTTGGACTTTCTGTCTCCAAAACTGTGAACTCTACAAATGATTGTCTTAATAAACTACCTGGCCTTGAGTATTTTGCTATAGTAACAGGAAACAGGTAAGGCTGACCCTAGAGTCAACGACACCTCCATGTTAATCAGCTCTCCTACCATATGAGATGGAGGCCCTTCTACTTCTTCTCATTTTCTCCTTCATATCAACCACCTCTTTGTGCCCTGTACCTGCTAAGCCTTCAAAGTCACAAGGGGTCATCAAATTCACAGGGAGCTGAGTTCTGAGTCTCACACATCTAGCTGGAATAGAATGTGTGTCTTAGAAGTCTGTCTGCTTTGGGCCATTTTCCTTTAGGGCTTTTCTCAAATTGTGCACCATGGCCATCAGAAAGAGGATGAGGAATTGTAGGCTTTCAGAAACCCCTGCAGAATCCAAGGGCAATAAAGTGGCCTGTTACTCGAGGAGAGGAAGGTCAGTCAGCCACAGAGAGCTCCCTGACCTGAGCTGAGCAGATGTTCCAGAGGGGACCTCTCCACAGCTCTAACCAGGGCAGTGGACTGGCACTGCTCACAGGGCAGCTGTGCATTGGAGTCTCACCGGCCTTTCTTAATGACTTCTCTCCCAAGCAGAGGCCCCAGGACAGGATCAATGGATTCCTCGAGGTTCTCAATCAGCACCACATCTCCAGCTTCCAGGGCATGCTCTATGGTCTGAAGGCAGCTGGGGAGCAAGATAGGCAACATGAGTTCATAAACACATGGAGCCGAGGCAATTTAACAAGACCACCGTGCCTTGGAGGGAAATGCCGGGCTGGGTAGTGGGGCACAGTTTCCAGAAATGTCTTCAGCTATTACACTTTTCTCTACTTTAAAATGACGTTTATAAGATTTATACTTTTTACATCTTTTAGAAATAGAAATGACAAAATAAAAAGAAATTTGAAAATTAACCACAGTCCCTCTGTCTTGTTATGGATAATTCAGTGTTTACTGTGGACTTCTGGCGATTTGGGTGGTCCTTTGGTACTGGGTGATTGATTTGGGGCCCCATGAGAAAACAAAACCAACAAGCGCCCTATTACATTTTACATGAAATGGTGTTATGCATGCATCCAGTCTGCAGCCATCCTCTCATAAACTTTTATTATAATACTCGATTCAGAGGAATGCTCTGTAATGGTGGCTGCATAGGATTATTAATGACTAGGGGGAAAGCCTGCACATGTCCAGTAGAGATGCAATTGTTCCCAAGTATATCATTGGCTCTCCGTGCAACATGTTGGTATGAAGAACTGACCACATTACATACTCAATTTTAGTTTTTATATTATTGAATTCATATGGCACTTTTGCTTTATAACCTAGTTTTTTTATTTTTTCATAAAATACAAGCATTTCCTCAGTGCATTGAATATTCTTCCAAAGTAATTTTTTACACATGTAAAATAAGATTCATTATACTTAAGAACAGATTTTATCCAGTTTTATGAGAACACTAAAATGGCACATGGTGTATCCTTTTAGTACACAGTACAAGTTGGTATACATCACCAGTTAACCCACCAATAATGGTTTTTAAGTCTCACTTTGGGAGTCTTGTAAGCGTTGCTGCTCTGGAGGGAAAGGCTTCCCCCAACAGAAATGTTACTTGTTCCCACAGGGAAGGTTTCTCCATTGCAAGAGTTACAGCTCTGAAGGGAAAAGTCTCCTGGCAATTGGGAGTTAAGGAAGACCACAAAGTCATACCCTGCAACAAACCTCACACAAGAGATTTATTGGGAGGGAAGAATCCAGGAGGGTGGCTGCCTCTGCCAGGTGAGAACTGCAGGGAATGCACAGAAGGCAGAGTTTCTATAGAGTTTCTTAGGGTCTCAAGCTTTCCAGGGTGGCCCAGGATTGGAGGGATTTTTTTTTTTTTTGGTGGCCTGATCTTGGGGTAAGGTTAAGGATTGGTGGAATTCTGTGGTGTGATCTTGAGGCAAGCCCAGGAATTGGTGGGATTCTGTTTTGTGACCCTGGTTTTGGGGTTGGGGTCAAGTTAGGATTGGTGTGTTCTTGCCTTTGCTCTAGTCTCAGGGTCATATCAGGGTCAGTGCGTTTTCCCTTGGCCCTGGTCTTGAGGTCAAGTCAGGGTCAGGGTGTTTTCCCTTGGCCCTTTCACCCTACAAGTCCTAGGAAACATACTCTGTTTTATTTATCTTTTTTTTAAACAATACATTTTTCTTTTTTAAAAAAACTTGGTCTTTTTTTTTCCTTCTTTTACAATTTATTTAACTTTATTTATGTGCATTGGTATGAAGGTGTCAGATCTCCTGGACATGGAGTTACAGACAGTTGTGAGCTGCCATGTGAGTGCTGGGAATTGAACTCAGGACCTATGGAAGAGCAGCCAGTGCTCTTAATCACTGAGCCATCTCTCCAGCCCCTTATTTATCTATTTTTAAAGATTTGTTTTTATTATTTGCATGTTGTATGTGCTTTTGTGTGAGTGAAGGCTAAAAGAAGAGGAATGAGCTCTCTTGGTACTGGGGTTACAGATGGTATGCCAGCTGTGGGTGCTGGAAATTGAACTTGGGTCCTCTGGAAGAGCAACAGTGACTCTCCAGTCTCCCTAAACATTCTTAAATGACTTTTATTAAATTGTTGAAATACAATAAAGGGGTCATATCAGAGAAATCTTAATGTAAAAGGGATTTTAGGACTGGTGAGATGGCTCAGTGGATAAAAGCACTTTCCAATGATGACAATTTGAGTTTCATTCCTGGAACCTGTAAGGCCCTTCCCCTTGAGGCCCTCCAACTGCCAGGTTCCATTCATAGAACACTAACTGCCCTAACGGCTGGGCCCAGCCCTCACCCTACAGGGTAAAACGCCCAAGATCAGGACTTGAAATTCCACCAATCCCCACCCTGGAAAGCTCCATCCCTAAGAAACATTTATAACTCCCAACTTCTGCTCAGTTCTCTACTGCTTCTCACCTGAGTAGAGGCAGCTACCCTCCTGGATTCTTCTTTCCCTATAAATCTCTTGTGTGAGGTTTGTTGTGTGGTGTGACTTTGTGGTATTCCTTGGCTCCCAGCTGCCAGGACGCCTTTCCCTTCATCACTGTAACACTTTGGGGAAAACTTCCTCCTCCAGAGCAAAGCTATAATATTTCCATTGGGGAAACATCCCTCCAACCCCAGAGCAGAGCTGTAGCACTCCACTGGGGAAACCTTTCCCCTCAGAACTGTAACACGTACAGAACCCACTTAGTACAAGGAGAAAACTGACTCCTGTAAGTTGTCCTCTGACCTCCACGACATGTACTGTGGCACATTCACTCTCCAGCCCCAAGAAACTAAATATAAAAAACAAAACAAAACATTGAAAAAGGATCTCAAATCTTAGGACTGGGAAGTTTTCAAGTGAGGTATGTAACTTGCTTTCTTTATCTGAACCATAGAGACAGGCTCAGGCTCCTTTGTGCTAAGGGTCCTAGAGTTCCTAGTTCGAGAAGATTATTCTAAATTTAATGTTGTAACTCTACCACAGGGCCTCCATTTAGACTATATTTTAAGTGTCACAGGATAAAACGATTCTATAAAATGTAGAAAGAGTAACAGGTTACCCCAAACTGAGCAGGGAATCATTACAAATATCCACACTCCTATTGGATGACCAGAGGCAAGCTAAGACAAATTTATCTCAGATAGGATCCCTTCAGAGCATGTATTCAAGATACATTAAGAACTTCATGAAAAGCTGGGCTGTTGCTCACTTGATAGAGTGAAGCAGTGGGTTTCATCTCCACGACCACATAAACTGGGCATTGTGGTTTACTTCTGTAGTCCTAGCATTGGAGCAGTGAAGGAGGAGAATCAGAAGTTCAAGGCCAGCCTGAGCTGTTTGAGACCCTGTCTCAAAGACAACAAAATAACCCCCAAATAACTTTATAATAATCACCATGTTCTCATCTGACATTACAGAAGACAAAGCAATTATCTATTGAAAGGTTCCCAATTCTGAGTGTCTTTTCCAGAACAGTTAAAAACACATTCAAGCCAGGCAGTGGTGGTGCACACCTTTAATCCCAGCACTCAGAAGGCAGAGCCAGGCAGATCTCTGTGAGTCTGAGGCCAGCCTGGTCTACAGAGCAAGACCCAGGACAGACACCAAACTACACGGAGAAACCCTGTCTCGAAAAACCAAAACCAAACCAAACCAAACAACAAAACAAAAAGCCCCCCAAAAACAAAAAAAAACAAAAACACATTCAAGATTGTCTTTCCACACCAACCAGTTTTTAGGGAGTTCAAACTGGACTATGGTTTGTGTGACTATGCAGATCAAAGCAGGGCTGCACCGCTGTACTGTGTGAACTAGACTAAAGGCAATAGTAATCACTGTAAGGCAGTGGTGAAAGTCCACCTACTATTTGGACTATTCTTGTATCTTAACTCTGGCATTGAGGCTTTGCTATTGGAAAGGCTGCAGAGCCAATTATGCTAGTATTATCTGCAGACCATTTGGGATATTTTTCAAACATGACAGGATCTGTTTACTTTCAGTTTGGACTGAAGACAGGGGATTCAGACAATGAAGAAAACACATCTTGTCTCATCTTTCCAAAGAACTTTAAGACTAGCACACAGACCTGGAAACCACTCAAAACACAGGCAAGACAGAGCCTTTCACACCTGATCCCTCAGAAGAAAACCCTGGTAGCTCACCAGAAAGACTGCATGGAGCACAGTATAGGATGATCTGGCTATTACACTCCCATGGCTCTTCTTTTGGGGCACTCTCCTCTGTGACTGTCAGTGGCTCCTGGCCCTCTTCCCCTATAGGCCCTTTTCCAGGATAGTACCTTCCCAAAGCTGTGGGTCAACCCAGCAAGTCATTTTTCCCCTGACAGGAGATGGGAACAGATCCATGGTGGTGCTTAGAGTTGCTGCCAGAACTCAATTTCTTCCCACCGATTTCTATGGATATGGAAGCATTTCACAGCCACTCTGAGGCTAGAGGCTGGCCTTGTCTTAGGTCATTTTTCATTTCCAGCGACACAACCTCACACTATGACTTCCCATTTATCATTGCCAGTTCCATCTGTGGGCAAGGGCTCCCCTTCTGTGATAATTTCTTAAGGCCACATACTAGTCTGGTCTAGTCACTTCCTCCTGACATTTGTTTTTGCCAGGCAGGTCCATGGGGAGTCTCTTTAGCCAACCCATGTCTGCCTCATGCTTTGTATTCTCTGATGCAGTAAGAACAGAGTGATAGGTGACAGTCAGAATGGTCTCCATGGATCTCAGTGTGAGCCTACCAGTGCATATTCAACATCATCACAGTCATGATGTAGAGGGAGAAGAAGCTGATGCTTACTTGGTGGCGGCCAAGCCAGGTAGGTCAAAGATTAGCACTGTGCCTGTCAGTCTCCTGAAGAGTCAGTCCTATGGGAACCAGAAGCAAAGCCTAAGAGCCCAAGAGCCAGGATGAACAGAGGGAACCTACTACAGTGACCAGGTGGCCCTCCTCTATCGAGAGCTAGTCAGGATTGCTGCTGGCCTGCACTTAGTGTGCCTTCAGGCCTAATCTAGACCAAGGGAAAGGGGGCCTATTTTGGTTCACAGGTACATCATGAGAAGTCTGTAGGGAAGAGCTTGAGGCAGCTGGTTAAGTTGCATTCACAACCCCCTATCAGAGGGAGTTGAATGCCTGTGCTCTCAGTGTGTTAGTCAATGTTCTATTGCTTGAAGAGACACCATGGTCACGGCAACTTTCACAAAGAAAAACCTTTAATTGGGGCCACCTTACAGTTTAGAGGTTTAGTCCATTATGATGATGGGAAGCATGGCGATATGCAGACAGACATGGTGCTGGAGAGGTAGCTGAGAGTCCTATATCCAGATCAGCAGAGAGCAGGAAGAGTAAGCCACTGGGTCTGGCTTGAGTTTCTGAAACCTCAAAGCTCATCCTCAGTGACACACTTCCTCCAATAAGGCCACACCTACTCCAACAGGGCCATGTATTCTAATCCTTCAAACAATGCCACTCCTTATTAGCCTATGGGGGCCATTTTCATTCAAACCTCCATACTCTACTCTCTGATTTCCATAAGCTTGTAGCCATGTCCTAATGCATTTTGCCCAATTTCAAAAGTCCCCACAGTCTGTCACAGTCTCAACACTGCTTAAAAGTCCACAGTTCAAAATGTCTGACACTCAGGGCAGTTTCTTAACTGTAACCCCCTGTAAAATCAAAATGAAAAAGGAGATCACATACTTCCAAAATACAATGGCACACGATACATCACCATTCCAAAAGGGAGGAAAGGGAGCATAATGAGGAAATACTGGACCAAAGCAAGACCAAAAACCAGCTGGGGGAACTCCAAACTCTACATCTCCTTGTCTGATGTCAAAGCTTTCTTCAGATCTCCAATTCCTTTCAGCTTTGTTGACTGAAGCATATTTCCTTCATCCTGTTAGCAGCTCACCTTGGTGGGTATACCATGACTTTGACATCTCCAACATCTTGGGGTCTCCATCAAAACCCACGCTTCATCTTCACAGCTTTACTTAATCACCTCTCTGAGCCTCCATGCAGGGACACCCTTGACACATACCTAGCCTCAGTGGCTTTCCTTAGTCACAGAGGAGATTCCAGAACCCCTTTCTTGTATCCTTGACTCTAAAGCCAGGCTATGTGGCTGAAGTTGCCAAGTTCTTCTATTTGCTAGGGCTGGAACATGCCCCCCCTCATTCAAACACATTTTTACCAGCTTTATGTTTTCAATGGTTTCCTTCACTTCCTAGGATTGGCTGCCCTAGAAATCACTCTGTAAACCAGGCTGACCTTGAATTCAGAAATCTGCCTGCCTCTGCATCTTGAGTGCTGGGATTGAAGGTGTGTGCTACCATATCTAGCCCTATGATTTTCTTTAAGTCATTTTCACAAGTTAGAAGCTAAGCTGGGTAGAATCTTGCCCTGAGGTTACCACTCCCTTTATTTCATTCAGCAGCATGCTTTTCTTTAATTTGTTTATCTCCTTGAGCACAGGACTTCCTGGTGCCTCCTTTCTTCTCAAACTGTACATTTTCTATTTTTCCTTTCTCAGCTTGTTCCTTTTCATTATATCTGCATAAGAGTGGCCACTAATAACCATGTGACATAATCAATGCTAGGCTGTTTTGAAATCTCCTTGACAATGTTGTTAATCCAAAACTCCTAAATTTAGCCTCAGGCAGATTTTTTTGGACAATGACAGAAAACAGCCACATTCATCACCAAAATATCATAAGAATAGTCTACAGGCCACATTCAAATCACTTTCAGCACCACTGTCTTCCATATACCTACTAGTATGACCCATTAAACTCTGCTTAAACTGTTCAACTACTTTCCTAATTCAAAATCCCAAAGACCACATCCCTTCAAACAAAAGCACAGCCAGGCCTATCACAGCAATGCCCAAGTCCCTGGAGTCAATTTTTGTCTTAGTCAGTGTTCTATTGTTATGGAAGACAACATGACCACAGAAACTTTTATAAATGAAAATATTTAATTGAGGCTGGCTTACAGTTCAGAGGTTTAGTCCACAATGGAAAGCATGGTAGCGTGCAGATAGACATGGTGCTAGAGAGGTAGCTGAGAGTCTTACATCTAGATCAGTAGGCAGCAGGAAGAGAGTGTGAGCCACTGGGCCTGGCTTGAGCATCCAAAACCTCAAAGCCCACCCCCAGTAATGCACTTCCTCCAATAAGGCCACACCTACTTCAACATGGCCACACATTCTAATCCTTCAAACAATGCCACTCCCTATGAGCTTATGGGGACCTTTTTCATTCAAACTACTACGGTTAGATTTCTCCATTTTATACAGACTGGGACCCAGGCCTAGGGAATGGTGCTACCCACTTTTAGGGTGGGTCTTCTCACTTCAATCACCTCAATCAAGGGTCAGAAACTATCCTAGTCAAGATGATTCCCAACAGGCATGCCCAGAGGTTTATCTCCTAGGTGATTCTGATACTGTCTACTCAATAATCAATATTAATTGTCAAAGAGACAATTATCACCACCAGAGATGTTGATAATGTATGCCCAGATGAGAAAGTACAACATCTTTTTAACTGGTATATAATAGTTGTACATCCTTGTAGGGTATAGAGTGATAATTTGATACATGTATGCCTTATGCAATGGTCAGGGTAAACAGAGTTTCTGCTTCCTTAAACACTTATCATTTCATTGTGTTGGAGAACCTTTGAATTCTTCTCTTCCTATGAAATGTATAATAAATTATGAACTACAGTCATCCTCCTGACCACATGATTCTTAATGAGAAAGAGCACAGAGCTGGTACCCAAGTATCTTGTTGAAATACTTCCTAAACTGAGAGGGAAACCTGCAAGAAATCACGAGAGTTGCCTGATGGAGAGGTCAGAAGAGGGGGTGGGGAATAAAAGCCACTGGGGCTTAAACCTGTTCCATGCAATGTTTCCTTCTTATACAAACAGCAACAGTGTCAAGTTGTGTGCCCAGTCACCTACCCTTTCTGGCCTATCTGGGTAACTCGGAGTTCTTCTCCATACTTGTTTTTGATCCATTTGATGCCTTGCAGTTGAGGATCAACCATAAGCGGCCAGCGCTCACAGTTGATAAGGATGGTGGCATTCTCCATGGACATGCGGTCAGCAGGGAGGCCCTCATTCTGCCAGGCAGCCACATCGGCATCATCAGTCAGCATCCTCAGGGGGTCCAGAGTGGAGGTGGTTGGGATGGGAACCTGATGAAGAGGGGACAGGCACACTCTGAATAGAAAACCCCATCTCTGTGCAGGAGAAACCACAGTATCTCACCACATAATGTAACCCCTTTAAAAGCAAGATCAACACCTCCCTGGCTGTGTAATTGTTACAGAAAGTATCTTGATAGATGAACAATAGAAATTTCTCCTGTAACCAGCTCTTTGCTCTTCAATATATTCGTCTTAATCAAATTCCTTCTACAGCTTATTTATGTCTTGTTTTTTAAAAAAAATTACTTATTGCATGTGTATGTATGTGTGTGGGTGTGCATGTGCTATGGCATGTGTTTGGAAGTAAGAGTATAATTTGGGGGAATTGGTTCTCTTCTTCTACTATGTGGGCCTCCATGATCTAACTCAGGTAGTTCTGAGCTATCTTGCCAGCCTGGTTATTTATATCTTTCATCTATACTATCCATAACCATGTGGACATTTGCCTCTCTGTCATTTGTCTCTGTTTCTCTTGTTGGTTTTCTGGTGGCAGTATTAGCACACACAAATCACTTTCCCCTCTCGTCTATTTTACAGCTTGTAAGGGCTCGGGAAGCTTCCTTCCCCCTACCCCAATCTTTCCTCCTCAAGGCTGCTCAGAAGGCCCCTCACCCAGTAAGCATACCTGCGGGGGCTCGCTGAGGAGCGCACCCCCAGCCCTGAGAACTCCGCCCATGTCCCTCTGTGTACCCTCAGAGCTAGAAAATCCTTTCCGTTCTTCTATTTTGGCCTCTCTCAGCCCTCCTAATTCTTCTATAAACAATCGTTTTCATTGACTTATATACTTTTAAAAGGAGGTAAAATTTACACAACGTGGAATGAACCATCGTAAAGCAGACAGTTTGGGGGAGGGGAGCACATTCTCAGTGTTACGCAGTCTCCAGCTCGATCCATCTTCTCCCAGGTATTTTCATGGCCCCAAAGGAAGCCACATACTCATTAAACAATCCCTCCCTGTGTCTCTCTACCACAAGCTCCTGGCAATTACCAATATGCTTTCTGTCTCTATAGATTTTCTGATTTTGGATATTTAATAAAAATGGAATCATAGAAGATGTGACCTTTTGTGTCTGGCCACTTCCATTTAGTGTAATACTTTAGAGGTTTAGACTTACACCCTTTAAACCCTTTGATTCAACTGTCTCTGCAGTTTTCTTTGCTTAGGTACCTCTGGAAAACTATGTAAACCTTTTTAACTCCTTTTCCTACAATGTTCAAGTGGTAGCCCTTGACAGCTCTAAATGTTGTCTCACAAAAATCATTAACTTACTTAAGACATTATGATATGTTTGTTTTTGTTTTGTTTTGGGTAACTCAATCACACAGGTTCTAGAGTATGAAATTTATAGCTGAGAACATCATGCCATGATGTGAAAGGTTAAACAAGTTTAAATGAAGAACACAGAAGGCCCATGCTAAAGCATCATGCTTTCTCTCTCTCTCTCTCTCTCTCTCTCTCTCTCTCTCTCTCTCTCTCTCTCTCTCTCTCTCTCCATCTTAACAATATATATATATATATCACTATGCCCAGCTTGAAACACATTTCTGATCTCAGGAGAATACTAAGGGACTGAATTCCCTTGAGAAGCTTGATATAGCCAAGGCATTGTGGTGGAGGCTGAGGCAGGAGGATTATGAGTTTGAGGTAGGCCTGATCTGATATACAGAGGAAACAAAAATAAAACAAAACACAGAAATGTGTTTTGACATGTTTTCTTTATAATCTTACAACTAAAACATTATTCTGGGATTCATAAACTTTACCAGACTGCTTGCTGTGTGGTTTGAATGTGTTCCCTAAAATTTAGGTGTTGACAACTTAATCCCTAGTGAGCAGGCCATTGTGGCTCTGCCCTGTAAATGGCTCCCATCGATAACATGGGAGTGAATTTGTTCCTGTTGAGTGAGTCACAGACATTAGTTTGGTCCCATCTTTCTCTCTGGCTCTCACTTTTTCTTCCTTTTCTGGCATGGGATGTCAAAGTACTGAGGTCCACAGCAGACTCACCAGACTGCAGCATCGTGAGCCAAGTAAATATCAGTTCTTTATTGATTAGCTGATCTCTAGCACTGTTTCAGCACTAGACAATAGACTGAGACACTGCCAAAGGCATCTATGGCATAAGAATGCTTATGCATCTCAAACAAGCCCACCTCCCTATGCTGCTAAGAGCCATGTATCTTCTCTCAGTTGATGGTTCTCCCATGGATGAATGAATTCACAGCTCAATGAGGGCTGTTAATTCAACTAGTTAGCACCACTAGTGCCACTAGCTTACTGTTGAACTAGTATCCATGCTTTTTACAGTACTGTAACCATTTTAAACCAGTCCATGAAATTATCATGTGGGTAGAATTTTATGAGCAGATCTGGGAAAATGTAGGCAGAGGACCATAATGCCTGCCAGTGTAGAGGATATGAGCGTGCATGTCCCAGGCCTGACACTCAGGTAGGAGTGTCAGTGCATATGCAAGGAGTACTGGAAGGTTTGGGCTCTGATGGACACATGATCTCAGTGGTACACACAGGCTGACAGTCAGGACAAATTCAGGCCATACGTACTTTCATCTGGCTCAGATAGGGTTTCCAGATCCCATCCATGAGGCTCTTCCGGTATTTTTTGGTAAAGAAACCCAAGTAGGAAACGAAAGCTGTAGTGAGAAGAATGTCTCCACATAACATCCTTTCCTGCTGTTTGAAGTTCTGCACAGCCTCAGCCCACCTGATGTTTTCAGAAGCGAGTCCTCCAACCTACCATTAAAGGGCAGAAAGGAGATAGAAGCATCAGACGGAGCCCGCAGAGCTGTGTATTTAATCAAGGAGGTCACACGCCATATGTCCATGGCACGGAGTCCCAGTAAACCATTGTGCATCCTTCTCCACCATGCGGCCCTTTCTATCAGCCATGTCCTGGTGGCAGGTGACACTCCAATGCACAAGACCCCACTCTGTGTTGTACGTCACATGGATGATAACAGATTCTGGATGCAGGCTGCAGGGCTCTGCCCTTTCTACATGTGGAGACGGCTCTACCAATTCCATAGGTTGTTGTGAGGACCAAAGATGTTCATGTGTGTTACCGCTCAGCACAGTGCCTGGTCTGTGTAGGACACATTAGAAAATTAGGCTTTTCTTCTTTCTTTTAAGTGTTGGAGATATGAAAATAAAGTCAAGTCCACGTGCCCTAAACAATTTTTCAGTGGGTGGGAAGATAGAGGTAAATAAAGGCAGTGATAGGAGGTGTGTACACGTGAGTGTGTACAAAGTGCCAGAGACTGCAGAACACATCTCTACTGGTCTGGCCCATATTTGGAAGCTACCTCTTTTCTTGGGAGGAGATTGTCATACATTGTTAGAGCTGGCAGAGCAAGATGCGATTTGCCAATCCAACATGGCCCTGCCCCATTCTTAGATTTGAACAGTGAAGTCCAAGTTTCCTTACAGAATCTCTGTTGGTGGGGACAGCAGTGACTTCGGAGCCTGTCTGTCCATATATCCAGCCCCATAGCCTCTCATGAAAATGTGTATGGCGAAGTCCCTATCTGATGGAAAAGGCTGTGCTGAGTTTTAGAAGTCAGGTGAGAAGCTAGATGGGAGGTGGGCTAGCCAGACTTGGCTGATTTCTTGCTTGTCAGCAGGGTGCCCTCTCTGAACCAAATTGTTTGGTGAAGTTGATCATCTCTAGGTTGTGCAGCAGCCTGTCTCATATAACTGTGGCGACACATTTTCCTATCTGACCTTGCATCCAAGCTGATAACAGGCTTTGAGATTGTTTAGGACTATGTACTCAACATGCTGTCCTACTATGTGCTCAGCCTGTTTAACTCTGACCTGCCTTTATGAGAACAATGTAACCAACCTCACCATGTTTTGCCCTTTCCACGTAATCAGCTAAGCTAGTAATAATCTAATAACCCAATAGTAATAACCTAAGATAGGGCATAGCTTTAATCTTAAATTATAAACTTCCATGCTCCTGACCCATATGTATATGCTGTGGTAATTATTTACCGAAAGCAAAATAACCTTAAAACAAATATCCCATAAGTACTGGAAGCAACATGTTATTGGTTGCTAAGATCTGTGTGGTTTTGAGTGCTATTCTGTGTCAGTCATGGTCAGTAAAATAACTTCTTCCCTGTAAAATTCAGTTAAAGAATCCTGTTAAAAAATATTCCCCATTTAATTCCTGTATCATTGATTTCTGTTCAGTAAACACAGAGACAATCTCTTGTTAGGGACAGACAGACAGCAGGTACAGGTCAGATAAGTACAGCAGACAGGCTACACACCATGAACATGAGACAGTGAAGACACAGGGGGAGAGAGATGGAGAATTCATACGTATTCTTGATCTAAACTACTCCAGGTGGAAATCTATTTTCTGTTTTAATGCAACATCAGAATATATAGCAACTGACACACGTGTGGACTGGTGTCTTCACTAAGCCATAGCTCAGTCCAGTGGTGGCTACAACACATGGCTTAAGGAAATATGGCTGTAGCTGGAATAAGTGAGGAAAGGAATTTATTATAATTCTCTTCTCTGTGGTGAGGGTGGTGCTGTGAAGACCACAGAGTGAAGAGAAATCATACTCAGTAGAAGCTGCTCTCTAGTCTCTGCAGCTGGATGTGAGAGAAATAAGAGCCATGAGGAATTTTCAAAGGCCACAGATTCTTTGACCTCTCATCAAAAGTGGATGCCCAAGTCAGACATGGTGGCTTACATCCATAGTCCCAAGACTCCAGAAGCTGAGGCAGGAAGACTGAGTTTACAACCAGCCTAGACTATAGAGTGAGAGCCTGTCTCCATGACGACAACAACAACAAAGCCAAGACACAAGGCAAAAATAAGAGTTATCCCTCCCCTGGACTTTGTAACTATTTAGACAGGCTAAGGTAGAAGCGACTGACACTGTGCTAGATTTTGGTCCCAGGTTTTATGAGAGTGACACATTCTACTTCCTGTCTCGGCACACTCACCTGTAGAGTACTGGGGTAGGATAGAACATATCTGATGACTTCATGGAGACAGAGAGAGGCCCTTCTGAGTTCACCCTACTAGCCTTACCTGCCAAGGTACCTATCAGGTGAAGGAAGTTATTCTGGACTCTCCAACCCAGCCCAGCCCCAGAACTGAATAACCTGAATTTTTCCAGCTTGGAGATAACACAGCAAGCTAAACACTACCCAAAGCCCTGCCCCCACAGGACTGTGAAATACTGTAGAATGATTACTGTGGTATTTGTCTCTTCTAAAACAGTTTGGTTTATTGCATTCCTCTGAGTGAAGAAGGAAAGTATCATTAGTCTGAATCTCATAAACAGAGCCTGGACTGTGAAGTCCCCCAACACCAGGTCCCAGCAAACAAATTCAGGAGACACAACATGCCACTTCAACCCCTCTAGTACTTTTTTCTGACCCCACACCTACCAATACCAGCTCTCTCCTACCCCAACCAAGGATGGCATATCTACATTTGCTCCCGAGTTAAGTTTTTTTTTGGGGTGTGTGTGTGTGTGATTTGTTATATAGCAACAGACATGCTAAAATAAACCCCTTTGTCCTGACATTTGGGCTTGTTTTCTCAGGAAGGCCAAAGCCTGCCCATCACTCCCCTATTTTCCTATGTGTACACACAGGTGTGCATGAATAAGGTCACATCCACAAATGTTCAGGGTCAGTGAGTTTCCTTCTTTTCTGCTTCTCAGTACCTAATCTTGCACATTATGATCAAATATTACATGGATAAGAACTCTGGAATTGACCACAGAATGCCAGCTTCTCTGGCCCAGGCATAAACAGGAAACATGGCCACACTTGCAGCAGCTGTCTAGTAGGTCCAGCATACCTGTCTGTCTAACTACCTCTTTACATCAGCTTTTTGACCAGAGATGACTGATAAGTCACACTTCTCAGGTCATAGTCTCTGCATCTCTGCACATTTTAATACTGCCCGCCCCCCTCTTCCCAAGGCCAGTCAAAGCTGCACTGAGCTGAGCTCATCTAGTCAACACCTCTGGGGCACTTGACAAAGTCTGCTAAAGTAATTAGAGCTCAGACTCACCAGGCGGTTTGCAAGGGAGATGGTGCCTGCGGTCACTTCTGCTTCTTGCTGACACTTGAGTTTCTCTGCTGTTGCTTTCTCAAACTTGGCAGTGAGCTTGGCCAGGTTTTCATTAAGATGCTGTGGAGGAAGGAATGTAAAGTTGATCAGTAATTACAATAGTGGCTACCTCTAGTGCTTCCAAGATAAGGCTTCATGAGAAGAGGATTCTGAAAGGAATGCCTGGTAGCAGGAGGAAGGCCCAGAGACTAAGAACAACAGGAATCGGGGAGGGAAGGAAGCCACATGGGGTCATCTCAGGTAGCACCCCAGAGACAACCTCAGTGTCTTCCTGCAGGGGGCGCCTGGGATGAAAGCCCAGAGATGTCTGATCAAAGTTGAGCACTCCTGGCTTGTGTGAAAGGCAATGAGGTGGGATGGGCATGGAGCAGAGGAAGGGGACAGAAAAAGTCCCACCTCTCCTTGGCTCCTTGGGAAGGGGTTCAGTGAGTTTACAAAGCACAGGTATTGCTGTTGGAGGCAAAAGCACATCACAGCTGGAGAAGCAAGAATATAGCTGCAGGCCCCGGGGGACTTGGGAGTGCCGCTGACCAGATGTGCCACACTGGGCTGAGGCTGGGCTAGCTGGAACTTTAACTTAGCCCTCACCTATTTTCCACCATCATCATAAAGGGCTGGATGGTTTTTTTTAGACAAGACATAGCTTCAATTTTCCTCTGAATTTATCAGGAATTGAGAATGGAAACATGACACTTGCCACTTTCAGAGGGTATATTCACATAGGTGAAGACACAGGGACACACAGCAGATACTTCTGCAAACATCTGTGTCTGTGCGGTAACTAAAGTCCAGGCTGTTTTGCTGGCCCTTGCCAAGGTGTAAGATAGACAGATAGTGTCTGAGCTCACACTACTAGCAGTTTAAAAAGCAGCAGGCATCGGATTAATGATAGCAGACTGAACACACCCATCATCTTGTCTTCTTCCCAAGCAATCACTACAGTGATTAGGAAGCAATTTCAACGGTCATCAGCTCCATGCACCATATGAATCAATGGGCATTACCTAGGGGTGAGAGAGTCAGTCCATCCAGCAGGATGGTGGAAGTCCACACCAACGGAGGTGTTGGATGGCTGGAGAAGGGCAGAGGAGGCTGTGGCTTCCATGGGTCACCACAGAAGCTATTTATCTGCAGAACCTCCATCAACTGGAGATTCTGGAAGTGTGACTAAGTGGGTGGTCAGAAGGAGAGCTAACTGGAAGCCTATTGGTACTCCAACAAGTATCTCTGTCCAAATGTCCAATGCAGCATCACCATGAAGGAGAAACTCTGGCACTTCAGATGCATCCAGCATCGCTCATCTGGTCTTAGAAATAAATCTTATCAGTCAGACCTGCCTTAATCTGCAGAGATAATACCAGCTTTTAAAAAAATGTATCTTTAAATTGCTGACATTTTCATACTTAGATACAGTGCACAGTGACCATATTCATTCTACCCCATTATCCTCTCCTCTCCCCGCCATCCCTGCTAACCCCCTTCTCCCTGCTAGCCCCCTTCTCCCTGCTAGCCCCCTTCTCCCTGCTAGCCCCCTTCTCCCTGCTAGCCCCCTTCTCCCTGCTAGCCCCCTTCTCCCTGCTAGCTGCCCTCCAGTTTTTGTGTCTTTGCAGGTTTTTCACAGATGATCACAGCTGCTGTGTTCATTAATGCAGTGGCCATGCCATCTTAGCTTCCTCTGAGACACACCAGACCGAAGATGTCAGCAAATGCCTAGATGAATGTAAGCAAGAGGGGAGCGATGACCTGAGGGAGAGACAGGGCTCCGGATAGCAACAAGAACAGCACGGAAAGGCACTGGGACCCGTTCTCAGAGAGGTCCAAGATGGCTCAGCTACAACAGGAGAATAGGAGTTTATTAAATGGAGGTGAGGACAAAAACCACTGTTGGGAATGGCCATTTTATTGTTAATGTAAACAAACAATAGTGATTGGAGTGTGGGTAAGAAAGAGGATCTTAGAAACCATGCAAGGCTTCAGAAATCTCCCTTAAGTAAGCCTGTGAAATGAACAGTGCCAGCACGGTGAGGGAAAATGGAGGACAAAGTTAGGAGGTTCAACATCCAATCTGCTTGTATTGCAGAAGATTACAAAGAAAATGGAAGAGAGCTTGCCAAAGAAGAAAACAATACTATGCCAGGGCTGAAGACAGTAGGTCTCCCCATATCAGCATGAATAATGTGAAAGAATGGGATATTAGAAACGTGTGATAGGGAAAAGAGGGAGCTGTATGGAGGTGGAGGGGTTAAGTGAAGATGGAAGTTGGGGAGGGATAGGGAAGACAAGAGGGTTGGTCTGATCTCAAACTAAGAAGGTATGGGGAAGACATATGGAAGCCAACTATTTTATAAGATTATGAAATATGTAATTTGAAAGGAGTTTGAAAGGAGATACCCTGCCTTGGGTGGGTAATGCTCCTCTGAGAAGCCCTTGGTTATTAAGTGAAAATCAAAGTGCCAAGGTATGGGATGCCCTCCTAAGAGTCACTGATCAGGGAAGCCACAGGGGCCATCCAAAATAATGCGGGCCATTGTCATTTCTCTCTGTTGTACACTAGAACTAGATAGTAAGACCCTAGTGCTGAAGATACTATAAACTGTGTTGGCAGGATAAAGAGCATCAAGCTGTAACTGACCTGGAAGCTTCCTCACTGCTGGCTAGCTTTCATAGTCCTAGAAGGCGTGCCCAAGCAGGCTGCTGGGGAGGGAAAGGTCACTAGTACCCTTACCCAGCTGTGAGCCTTTGAAACTACAACCACCACCGGCCAAACAGGATGCACCCCTGGTGCAAAATGACATGGCTGCTATGTGGGTAAGCAGCTGCCTTCACCACAGGAGGGAACTCATACCTTGGCCTGTAAACCTGGCCCCAATCCCATGATGGAGGTGGTCATAGACTGTGAGGGGGAACCTACTGCTGTTGTTTTGCTAAGTGTACATGTTGTTGAATTGTCTTCTAAACATTTATGTTTATACTCATGGATTAAGCTTGGTCAGAGAAGCTTCTATCTGCCGTGGGTGGTTGGTGGTCAACACACACACTCTTAATTGATCAAAGCACTGAAACGTAAATGACTGTGGAGTATTCAGCCCTAAAAGGGACATTGATAGCACTTCCTGGGGGGCTCAGGGCACATTACAGAAGTGGTGTGTGTGTGTGTGTGTGTGTGTGTGTGTGTGTGTGTGCGCGCGCGCGTGTGTGTGTGTGCATTGGTGCAGGGAGGCAGGAGAAAAGAGAATATAAAAGCCAGAAGATGGGCAATTGTGCTGGGAAATGCTGGCTTCTGGACATGCCGTGGTTATTCTACTCTAACTCAGAGCAGTTGTGGTTACTACACAGTATCTGTCTAAGACTGAGCTTGTTGTCCATCATTTTACCGTGGATGAGAGCGAGGCCAATGAGGCTCCACCCTTCTCTGAGGGTCTATTGACAGTTAATGGTTCCTGGGGAGGAGCTGTGGTTTTCTTCAACAATGTAGCCACTGGTAAATTTCCCAAGCCAATAAATAATCCCATCTATGCTATGCAAGCAACCCTAGTTAAACTCAGTGGAATACACAGACACAGACACAGACACAGACACAGACACAGACACACACATGTGCACACCCAGAAGTAGGAGCATAGATTAGGAAGGTTTCAGTAGGAAAGAGAAAGCTAAGAAAGGTAATAAACTATGTGTTAAAATGATCAAAATTCATCACATACAGTTATGGAATTATGAAGAAATAATAAAGAATGAAAGCTAAGTACATCAGTGTTGGGCATCAGGTGCTACAAATAGTAAAGAAGGTCAAAGGGCTTCTGGACAGGTGGGCATCACAAGGGTCAGGAGGCTGACAGTTCAGCAGGCTGCAGCAGAAAGCATTCAGGGAGAAAAATGAACAGTTCAGATTCCCACATGCTGCAAAGTTCTTACTTGAGTTTGTTAGCAAAATAAATACACTACCAGACTGTAACTCTTCTGAAAATTGGCTTCTCCCTTAACACTTCACTTTCCTGAGAAAGTGACTTGATGACGGGATACAGAAAAATAAAATAATAAACCAAGAAAGGAGGTAAATTAATTATAAAATAAAAATATTATAAAAAAAAAGAAAGGCGGTGTTAAGGGGTTCAGACACCATTGAAACCAGCTCAAGAGATAAACCAGTGGTCCTTGCTCATCCTCAGCACTGACTGGAACTTTGAACTCCTCCAAACAAACAAGAAAGACACTGGAGACAATGACCTGACAGAGCACCTGGCTGGGGGAGAATGAATAAATAACGGCAGCTACACAAAAGGAAATCTCACGGATGAAATCCAGTAAAGGAAGTTAGAAACTCCACTGGGGAAAGGAGGCTGTAAAAAAAGAAAGAAAGAAAGAAAGAAAGAAAGAAAGAAAGAAAGAAAGAAAGAAAGAAAGAAAGAAAGAGTTAGGAGATAGAGAAAGGTCTGAGTGGTTAAGACTACTTGTTGCTATTGCAGTGGACCCAGGTTCCATGTCTAGCACCTACCTGGTGGGTCACAACCAGCTGCAACTCCAGTTACTGGGGATTTGACACCTGTGCTGTACACATATATACATGTAGGCAAACATGCATAACACATAAAAATACTTTTTAAAAAGAAAATAAAATCATAGTGTATCACTTAGATCTACTGTGACAATAGAGATGTTCACTTAATATCAATGAAAGTTACTGATTTTTAAAATTTTCATGAATAAGTCTATGGACAGAGACACTTAGTTTTGGTTACAGAAGCCAATGTAGATAGTTTTGGCCATGACAACCACAAAACAGAAATAATGTCATGACGACAGATGTTGGGAGGGAGAGGATGAGAGAAGAGCAAAAGTTTGGAATGATAGACAGCTTCATCCTGAAAGATGAGGCTCCCAGGATCCACCACTTAGAGACCAAACACAGTCAACAAAGCAAGTGTGTGTGCGTGTGTGCGTGTGTGTGTGTGTGTGTGTGTGTGTGTGTGTGTGTGTATACAAGTGTACACATTTTAAAGTGTGTATATCCATGTGTGAAAGGAGAAGGCTATATTGACCTTAGCAGCACCTGGAGAAGCATCTCAGTCCAGGTAGGCCTCCATGAAAAGGATGAATGCTCTTTCTCTCTGATGTAGTAGGTGAATGTATAAGCACAGGAAGGAGAGGGGGTTGTTAAAAGCAGAAAATATTTTGGCAAAAAAGAAACATTTCCTATGGTAGCCAAGTGTTCTTAACATATTCTTCTTGCATTCCTGGGTTGAGTGGGCCCATCATGTGAATTTGGCTACTGGAAATGTATAAACATTTAAAAAACATCCCCTCTGGACCACATGTTCCTTTAGTTAAAATAACTTGAGTAAAAAGTCTTTTAAAATTCAGTTCTTTACACTTTTCTGGGAGAGACTGAACAATATGAAAATTATTAGGAAGTCCTTCCCCCTCAAAAAAAAGCAGCAGCAGGGTTGCTAAGGTGTGTTTTATTAGTGGAAGGCTGGTTATGGCCATTACCACCTCTTCTAAGGAAATGGTCCAAGAGCACCCGGGTTTATAAAGCAGGTATTTAGAGGAGATTAGTTTCTTCACCAAAGTTACTATTGTTATTTATTAAGATGCTATGGATTGAGCATCTTAAATATGTTAGCATTGAGCCCCAGCCCCACTCTCAAGGATTTACATTACACAGAGAGACTGTTTGCAATGATCTTCCACCGAGAGCCTTCATGTGCCTATTTTCACCTGACCATCAATAATCCATGCTGCGCGAGATGTGCAGCACATCTGCAATCCTACTTGTCAGTTTGTAAAGCCTGCTTTATCATCACCAGGCGTTTGCAGCAAGAATCTTGTTTGCCTGGGATGCATGTGGAGGAAATAGATATCCGGAACGTTGTTTTGCTTACGCTGGATCATGGCAATAACTGAACTCATGCCCGTGGCTGGATGTGTGTGTGTGACTGACAGCGCTGGAAGCAAGGCGGGGGTGGGTTAGGGGGGAGCAGCAACAGTGAGGATCATGGTCCCCAAGGCCCTCCTTGCTGTTTTCTTTGTCACAGGCTGTCTCTGGCTCATGCTCCATGAGTGGTTGTCTTCCATCCCCAGGCTAATCCCCTGAGGCAGGCACTGTTAGTCTGTCTACTTCCCTTCAGGGAACTGAAGACACAAGAAGTAAATATCCCAGCTGAGACTGAAGCCAAGGTCTGTTGAGATGGACGCATCACTTACTTATTTTTAAAATTTTAACATTTTTTTCACGTAATATATTTTGATCATATTCTTCCCCTGCCTTAACTCTTCTCAGAATCTTCTTGCCTCTCCTCCCAAGCCAATCGCGTCTTCGTTTTCTCTGTCTCACTCTCTTGGAAAAAAGCAAACCAAGGAAAAAAACAACAACAAAAACCAGTAGGATAAAAAAATAGCAAAACAAATTAAAAAAAGTGGACAAAAACCTCAAAATAAAACATGAGTTCATTTCCTGTTGGCCAACTATTTCCAGTCTTTTGGCCTGCCCTGGATTGTGGCTGTTATATCCAGTGACACTCCACTGGAGAAAAGTGATTTTTCCTTTCCCAGCAGGTATCCACTGGGAATAGCTTCCTGGTTAGGGGTGGGACTTTATGGAGAAGGGCAGATTTTTAACTATGCTATCTTAAGTTTTCGGACGACTACCTCTCACTTTGCTAATTCTTAGTCTTCTTTTTGGCTGAGCATCGAGCCTAGGGCATTATGTATGCTAGGCAAGAGCTCTACCAAGCTGCCTGCTTGCTACTAAGTCAGTTAGTATCCATTTCTATGGTAAAAGTGAAATTCAAAGGCAATCCTCTCTCTAGAATAGTGGTTCCCAGCCTTCCTAATGCTGAGACCCTTTAATATAGTTCCTCATGTTGTGGTGACTCCCCAATCTTAAAATTACTTCCATTGTTACTTCATAACTAATTTTGCTACTGTTATGAGTTGTAATGTAAACAGCTGATGTGCAGGATGTCTGGTGTGTAACCCCTGTGAAAGGGTTATTTAACCCCCATGTTGAGAACCATTGCTTTAGTAGGTGTAATTCCAAGGTCACAACAACCCCTCACACCTGAGTGAAACAGACAAATGATGTATAGTGTTTATAAATGCTAACAAGCCTCAGATGGAGCAAGGACCACTACAACCCACAGCATACTATTTACTTACTTACTTAATCTTGTTGGGTAGCCCAGGCTGGCCTCAGACTCATGATACTAATCCTCCGTCTCCTGAGTGCTGGTACTGCATTATGATGACTTATTTTTTTAAAAACTTCCTTAGAAAAATGACAATCTCACTCATACATCACACCCACATCTTCACACTGCAGGAAGTGAGGCAGACTGACAACTCGTCAGAATTGGAAATAATGGGTAGAAAAGGTAACGTTAAGACAGCTCTAACCTACATTTCAAGGGAGAAAAATATCTCAAAGCCATAACCTTTTGTTCTTTTACTATCAAAAGTACAATAGCATTTAATTCCTATTTAACTGATGAGGGAGCAGCTGAGACTCCATTGATCCTGTTCTTAGTCTGCTGTGTGTCTCTGGGACTCTTCTTTCCTCATAGGAGAGTAATATGTGTTTCCCCCCCCCCCCCCCCCCCTTTTTTTTTTTTTTTTTTTGCCCAGAGCAATGTACCAACTGCCCAGTGAGTTTTTCTTGTTTGGTCTATGTGTGTTGGAGAAAGACATGGAAAAACTGTCCCAGTTGAAAGGGGATGAAATTTTACATGAGCACTTGGTTTCTCCTTAGGCATCATGGTGTCAGGCTCTGGTGGTGGCCAGGGGTTGTTGTGTATTCTATAGGTTGACAGTGTTGGGCAGGAGGGTTCTAGGTTCACTTACAGTGATCTTGGCTTTGATGGCTGCCAGTTTCTCCTGGGCAGCTGTGAGGTCCGAGGTGGCTTTGTTCAAAGCCTGGCGCTTTGGTTCCACATCACAGAAGACCTCGTAGAACCTCACAATGTTTATGACCCAAGAGCAGAGGCCTGCAGCTGCATAGGACTTGGTGGCCACCAACTCTGGGTTGAATGCAGGGTCTTGCAGATAGGGCCTGATGGCTTTGAGGCAATTCTCATGAATGTTTTCCTTGTCAAAGTGGATTAGGGAATCCAGGAAGCTGTCCACCTTGGCCATGGTGATCTTGGCAGCCTTCCAGCTGCGGTCCTTGGGCACCTTGCCCCCTGGGGCCATGAGGACCATCACTGCAGCACTGACGTTGCTGACGGCCAGAGGTGGGGAACCAAATGTCTTCAGCTCTGTCAGGTTGGTCTGAGAAGAGAGAAGGAGGTTGTTAGAGGAAAATGGATGAGTTCTCTTTGTCCTGGGCCGCTGCTAATAGAGTTAGGCCGTGGGGTGATCAATCTGGAAGAGCTGCTTTGAAGGCAGCAGCAGCCCTCTGAATTTTAAATATCATGACTCATCAAAGGGGAAGCAAAGTGACTCCCCAGTGGCTGCAGACTTCCCTGAATGGTTGCCTGAGACTCAGCTATGTTCTTCCAGCACTAAGTGACTTACAGCCCATTAGAAACACACCATTATTTCACATCTAGCCAGCAAATAAAAGGATGCCAATACACTCTGAAACATGCAGCATGACATGAATAAAAGATAAGGTTATTATAAATTAATTTCCATCTTGAATTGAAGAGGATAGCACTGAAACTCAACTGTTTTTTTTCTCTTTTAATTAAACTGCTTTCTTCCCTGAGCTCATTCTAAATACACTTGACTGTCCTGAATGCGCAGTGGTATTTTTGCCAAGAAATAATTCAGACAGAAAGCCAGGAGTGGCTTGAGAGTCAGCTGTCTCTGAATGGTCTTAGGTGTGTCCTTTGCTATAGGAAGAAGTTGACCTTGAACTCAGGCCTCAGTGTCCTCTACTGTAACCCGGAAGTGTTGACTCTGACACTTAGGTTTCCCAGCTCTCGGTGCCCTCCTCTATAACCTGGAATCAGGGCATCATTAATCTGGACATGAAATTGTGGCTGCCAGGGATGAGCATGTGGAGTTGATTCAAGGGAAGTTGTAACATCCACTGAGAAAGACCAGCAAGCTTGTTTTTGCAAGGGTGATTTATAAGGTGGGTGGGGAGGATCTTATTTCAAAGTTTAAGATCTACAAATTAACTTGAACTACTCTTGAGCCTGGAAATCCAGTGAAGGGGATCAGGCTGGCACCAGAAAGAGATGGGGGTGGTGTTGGGTAGATACTCCATTTACTTTTTTTTCAGATTAAAAAAAATGCTTTTAATTGGAATATAATTTTTAAAAAATTTTATTTATTTTTTATGTGGTAATTACCTCACTTCCTCCTTTCCTTTCCTCCCTCCAGCCTCTCTCAGTTATCTTCCCACAGACCCCTCCCACAATCCCTCTCAAGTTGATATCCTCTTCTTCTTTTATTATATTTGTGTATGTGTGTGAGCATGTAAACACAAATATATATAAATAGGACCTGCTGATGAGCCCCCCCCCATTGGTTGTCCAGTCCAGAGTGGCCAGTCTTGAAACCATATACACACAAACACCCAAAATGTACGCAATAGGTTACATTCACTCTTGAACTCTTCATATTTGATCATGACATTCTGTCTGTGGCAGGCATAAAGCACAGGACAAATGTGAGTGGGTGATAGCATGGGTGGGGACATGTCTTGAGGAGATGAGGGAAGGTACAGGAAGGAATCACAAACTGGAGCAAGAATCTTCACCATCTAAACTGGTGAATTAGTGGATGGAATTAACAGAAATGTATAAACATATAGGAGGTGCATAACCCAGTCTTGTACTGTTATGATTTCAATGGAGTTCTTTCCCACCCTTTTCCTATCCATATATGTCTACCAGTCAATGGCAACTGTGTTGGTCAAGGAGACCAAACCCCACTGGAGTTGAGCAGGGCTTTCTTTTGTGGCTCCCTTGTCTAGGAAGCATGGGGAGTGGGGCAGAGAACAGCAACCCTCATCCTGAGTGTTCACAGGGAACTCTGGTTCTTGCTTCTGGGTCTCCCTGTGGAGTTCATGTCTGCATATTGACTTTCTCATGTGGCAAGGCACTTGACCCAACTCTTTGCCCCTGGGACTCTCCCTTTCTCTTTCAGATTACAAATGCTTCCAGATGGGGCTTGGAAATGTCCTTAAAAGTATATGGCTGGGTTCCAAGGGTGACACAGTTTATTACACAGTACTTTGGCTCTTTAAGAAGCATAATGGGAAGCACCTGGTTTAACAGGGGAGTGGCCTCTTGATGAGGCTTCTGGGATCCAGGCCTCTTCTCTTCTTTGGCTGGAGGTGTAAACACTAGCTCCTACAATGATGCACCACCCTTGACAGAGACCTGATCTTGGTCATGAGCCACCAGAACCATAAGCCTGAACAAATCTGTATTTACTATAGGCAGCCAGTGTGAGGTGTTTTTATAGCACCTCAACACTGACTAGTACATTTTTTTTGGGGGGGGGAGATTGGCTTATGAAGCCATTTCTATCTCAGGAGCTCTATAAGAACCTTTGTGGGCTGTAGAGATGGCTCAGCAGTTAAGAGCACTGGCTGCTCTTCCAGAGGACCCAGGTTCAGTTCCCAGCACCCACATGGCAGCTCACAACTATCTGTGACTTCAGTTCTAGGAGATCTGACACCTTCACATCAATGCACACAAAATAAAGTTAAGTAAAATTATTAACAAAAAAAATACCCAGAACTTTTGTTCCCAAGATGTTTGCATGGCTGATGTCACTCCATCCCTTAAGATCTTAATTTAAACCTTCTTGACTCAGAGAGACTCTACCCACCAGACTCTTCTCCTTTATCTTTTCCTATCTCAGTATTGTGGTGATATTGTGTCCCCTAGTATATGGTGCACCCCAATAAACTTATCTGGGGGTCAGAGAACAGAACAGCCACTATATTAAACATAGGTTTAGGCAGTGGTAGCACATGCCTTTAATCCTAGCATTCCAGAGGCAGAGATCTGTCTGGATCTCTGAGTTCAAAGCCACACTGGAAACAACCATGCATAGTGACACACACCTTTAATCCCAGGAAGTGGTGGCAGGAAGCAGAAAGGTATAGAGAAGGTATGAGGACCAGGAACTAGAGCCTTTTAAAGCTTTTAGCTTTTAGCAGCAGTTCAGCTGAGATCCATTTGGGTGAGGACTCAGAAGCTTTCAGTTTGAGGAAACAAGATCAGCAGAGGAACTGGCAAGGTGAGGTTGGCTGTGGCTTGTTCTGTTTCTCCAATCTTTCAGTGTTCACCCCAATATCTGGCTCCAGGTTTGTTTTTATTAATAAGACCTTTTACAATTCAAGCTACACAGTATTATGGTGATTTTCTTCAGAAAACTTACTGTAATCTGAAATGATTATCATTTCTTCCTAGCTGATCCACTATAATCTTTCTCATGAGAACAGGGACCCCTGTTGAACTTTCAAGAACCCAGTTTCCTCTGCTCAGAAGAAACTTCTCTAGCAGACATTCATCTAATTGGACATAAAATGGTTGAATGGGGTGAGTGAGTGATGGCAGCTTGCTCACATCCTTAGCTTTGCAAGCAGAAGGGAAAAGGCTTTTCCTCCAACAAGAGGTCAACACTTGAAAATGACAAGGAGAAGATCTTGTCTAGTTAGGCATGGGTCTTAAGCCAGCCACCACAGGGCAGACAGTTCTAGTATAACTAGGAAGAACACAATGTTGACAGGAACATTTCTCAGGAGGAAGTAGACACTATTTTCAGTGAACACACATTAGGAGAACTTGGCTGCACTCCACTTCTGTCTCATACAACAGATGAGAGGAATCTATCTCTCTCTTGGGGCACTGGGGCAGGAGTCAAACATCATTAGAGTACTGTAAATACTGCTAAAGTATTGTTAACATTAATGTTTATTAATGTTAACGACAGGCCTTTATTATAAGCACCTCCTTTTCTTTGGTGTGTGTGTGTGTGTGTGTGTGTGTGTGTGTGTGTGTGTGTGTGTGTGTGTGTGTGTGTGTGTGTGTGCTTTCAATTAAATTTGGCCAAGTGCTCAGACCTTGATTTTCTTGTCTTTTGAATCTTTAAGTCAGTGGGGGAAAATATTTGTAATCCTCACCACTATGGCATCAGAAGGTGGGCCCTTCATTTGGAGAAATGGCTGCTGTGGTTGCTGTAAACCTTCTTGCCGCACCCCCTTTCTGACTAAGTGAGCTATGCCACCTTCTGAATCATAGAAACCATCTGGCCCCTTCACCTTCCCTCCCCAGCTGCCTGCTCAGCACTCTGTTTCTGTGTTCCACATCTTCCCTCACAGCATCTGTTAGGTTTTACTACTTTGGATAAAATAGCATTATTTGGCTCATTCTAGCTTCTGCTAGAATCTAAACTCCCTAGAAGTAGGAATCTTCCTTCATCCCTGCCTAGCACACAAAGGGCAATCAATAAGTCTCTGTTAAATGAATGAATGGATAAGTAGATAAACAAATCAATGTATATGCCTATCGTTGGGTTACATAGATACTTATTTTGGATGTGTCAGGCATGGTTTTGAGTGTTAAAGATGGGGGATGAGTTAAATAAGAAAATCAAAATCCTATCGCTCATTTAAGTGAATAAAACAATGAAGAGGTAAGTTTGATTATTATATTTTAAAACATTTTAAACATTTGTTTGTGTATGTATGTGCATGGGTCCACGTGTCATGGTGCACATGCAGACAACATGTGAGAGTGAGTTCTGTCCTCCCACCATGTGGGTCCCAGGGATCAAACTTGAGTAGCAGGACTTGGAAGCAAGTGTGTTTACCTACTGATCCATCTTGCTGGCCCTTTCATAGTGAGAGAAAAACTACATATTCCAGTACTTATGGGACATAGAATTGTTGGCACGTGAGGATTCCATTGTAGCTAAAGAGGTAGGTCTGGGAGGCCTGTTTGAGGCCCAACATTCCAGCCAAGATGTAAGGAGTGGGAAGGAACACCTTTGCAGAGATCTTTAGGAGATGGATGTAGGCTGATGAATCAGCAGATTGGAAGGCCATGGCAAGAACATGGACCCAGTAGCCACACTGGGCTGGGACTCAGACAGGCCATTTTTACCATTCTTCCTACCCACCATTACAATCTCTCCTATCTCACCCCCAGCCCTGTATCACCCTGTTTTCAGGTGCCCCTACTCTCACTCTACCTCCATTCCCTGGGAATTCTGTCAGCTTAGCTCCACCAAGCTGAACCTCCTGGCCCTCCCTCCGAGACCATCCTCATTCCCTGTATTAGCCTCTAGTACACAGAAACATTTTCTACCAGAAACCCACATTGGTCATACCTGGAAGGGACTCTCTCAGGTAGGTAATTTCACTATCCTTCCTATCCTCCATTATGATCTCTCCAGCCCTGCTCTCAGCCCTGTAGCATCTTGTTTGTAGTGTCTCTCCTTCCACCTCAACCCCATTTACTAGAATCTCCAACTCTTGGTACAGATACAGGGTCCCTTAGCCCTTCCATCCCTGTCTCTCTAGATATATTTGTTCTCCTCCTACCACATCCCCAACTCCCTGGCAATCTCAACTCTTGGTACAGAAAGGATCCCCCATCTCTCTCTCCCACAGTCCTTCTCAGCCTTTTCTCCTAGCCCATCACTATTCCTCTCTGCTACCCACTGACCTTCAGAGGCACTCTCTATGAGGGAACCCATAGCTACCACACTTTCATAATATTTAAAGACAGCAACAGAAACCAAAGAATGGAACATCCACCCAACAAAGACAAACCAGATGTCAACACCCAGAATCACTTCCATCATCCTAACTCCAAATGGCTAGATGCCAGCACAAAACCACAAACATGAACAAGATAATATGCTTCCACCAGAACCCAATAACCCCTACTATAATAGCTCAAGAGGAATGCAATATAGCTGAAGTATAAGACAAGGATTTCAAAATAATTATGAATATGGTCAAGGATGTTAAAGAGGGTGTGACTAAATTGAAGTCTATGAAAGCACAAGGAAGAAGTGGGATATAATAATGAAGACAGTTCAAGACATGAAGGCAGTAATAGAACCATTAAAGAAAACCCAAAATGAAGTAACACTGGAAATCAAACATTTAGGAAGTGAAACAAAAATTCAGAGGTAAACCTTACCAACAGAGTACAAGACATGGAAAAGAGAATCTCTGGCATTGAAGACAAGAAGACAAGACAGAAGAAATAGATACCTCAGTTAAAGAAAATGTTAAATCTTCCAAAAAAATCTGCACACAAAACAGGAAATCTTGGACACCATGAAAAGGCCATCTATAAGAATAATAGGGATAAAGAAGGAGAGCAGCCCAGGTTGAAGGCCCAGAAAGTATTTTTTAGAAAATCATAGAGGAAAATTTCCTGAAATCAAAGAAGGAAGTTTCTATCAAGGTACAAGAGGCATACAGTGAGCCAAATAGACAGGACCAAAGAAATTTCCATGACATATAATAATAAAAACATTAAATATACAAAAGAAAGAAAAAATATACAAATCTGCAAGAGAAAGACCAAGTAACTTATAAAGGCAGACCTATTAGAATAACATAACAGCTGACTTCTCAGTGGAGACCCTGAAAGCCAGAAGTGTCTGGACAGATATTCTCAGAAGCTCTGAAAGATCACAGATGCCAGTCCAGACTACTATACCAAGCAAAACCATCAATCATAATAGACAGAGAAAGAAAAACTCAATAATAAAGCCAAATTTAAGCAGTATATACATCACCAATCCAGCTCTACAGAAGGCACAAGAAGGAAAACTTCAGTCTGAAGAGGTTAACCATACCCAGGAAAACACAAGGAATAAGTAATCCCAGAAGAATAAATCATAAGAAGGGGAAAACCAACAGAATAACAACAAAATAAGAAGAATCAATAAACACTGCTCATTGATCACTATCAATACCAAATGGTCTCAATTCCCCAGTAAAAAGACACAGACTAACAGATTGGACTAGGAAACAGAGCTCATCTTTGTGCTGCATCCACGGAAAAAAAACTTTACCATCAAGGATAGATATCACCCCAAGGTAAAAGGATGGAAAAAAAGATTCCAAGCCAATGGCCCTAAGAAGCAAGCCAGTGTAGCCATTTTAATATCTGAGAAAATAGACTTCAGATGAAAAATAATCAGAAGGGATAGCAAAGGATACCACTCACACAAAGGAAAAGTCCACTAAGAGGATATTTCAATTCTAAACATTCACACACCAAACACAAGGGAACCCAAGTTCAAAAAAGGAACTCTGATACAGCAAAAAGTCATATGTTGACCCTCACACAGTTGTAATGGGTGACTTCAATATCCCACTCTTGCCAATAGACAGGTCAGCTAGACAAAACTAAGCAGTGAAATGCTGCAGTTACACAGTCATAAATCAAATGGACCTAGCAGACATTTACGGAACATTTCACCCAAACACAAAAGACTGTACCTTCTCAGCAGCTCATGGAGTTTCTCCAAAATTGGCTGTATATTCAGATACAAAGCAAATCTCAAGAGATATAAGAAAATAGAAAATGTCTCCTGCATCTTATCTGACCACCATGGACCAAAACTAGGCATCAACAACAATAGAAAGTATACGAACTCATGGAAAATGAACAACTTACTCCCGAAGGAGAAACGGATCAAGATAGAAATCAAGAAGGAAATTACAAATATTTTAGAATTTAATGAAAATGAAAACAGAGCATTCCCAGACCTATGGGACACATGAAGACAGGTCCAAGAGGCAACTTTGTAGCACTGAGTGCCTACATAAAAAATTGGAGAGGTATTAGCAACTTATTGGCACATGTGAAAGCTCTAGAACAAAAAGAAAAAATAATACCTCCAACAAGTAGAAAGCAAGAAATAATCCAACTTGGGGCTGCAATCAGTAAAGTAGAAACAAACAACACAAAGAACCAAAGGAAAGAAGAGTTGGTTCTTTGAGAAAATCAATGAGATTGATAAACCCTTAGATAAATTATCTAAAATACCCAAGAAAGAAGATCCAGATTAATAAAATTAGAGATGAAAAGGGGGCATCACAACAGATACCAAGGAAATCTAGAGAATAATAAGACATAGTTTAAAAATATGTATTCCACTAAACTGAAAAAGACTCAAAGAAGTATAACCCGAGCTGTTCTTATATTATCTGCTCCTACCCCACTCTTCTAATCCACGCCAGAGCCTCTCCCTTGATAAATTTTCTCAGCAGCTGCCATACCTGTTAAACCTTTAAGTCCTTCCTGTCCCTTCATTGTTATTTTTCATACGGTGCCTTATATTTTGCCTAAGGAGGTACAAAGCACCCAGGAAATCTATAACACTATGAAAAGACAAAAATCTATGAATAATAAGAATAGAGGAGGGAAAAGAAACACCTCAGAGACACAGAAAATATTTTCAATAAAAGCATATAATAAAATTTCCCCAATCATGACCAAGACAACTTATAACTGAAAGCATTTAATTAGGGGCTTATTTATGGTTTTAGAGTGTTAGTTCATGACCATCATGGTAGTGGGCAGGCATGGCTCTGGAGTAGTGGCTGAGAGCTCATACAGTCCACAGGTTACACAGAGAAGTGGGGGGCACAAGGAGGCAATGTACTGTGGTGTGGGCTTTTTAAATCTCAATGCCCAACCCCAGTGACAAATTTCCTCCAACAAGGAACTCCAACACCTACTCTAACAAGGCCACACTTCTTAATCCTTTCCAAATAGTTTTACCAACTGGGATTGAAACACTCAAATATATGAGCCATGGGGGGCCATCCTCATTCAGAACAATGCTGATCTATAACCCCTAGGGAAATAGAAGCAATTATTAAAAGTTCCCTCCCCAAACAAGCATAGAATTCTACCAGATATTCTAAGAAGAATTAATGTCAATACTCCTCAAATAATTCTATAAAATAGAACCTGAAAGAAAATTTCTTAATTCTTTTTACATGCCCACAATTATCGTGATACCTAAACCACATGAAGAACAAGAAAGAAAATTACTGACATATACCTTTTGAACAGAGATACAAAAATTCTCAATAAAAGAATCCAAGAATGCATCAAAAAGATTATATACTATGATCAAGTAGTCTTCATCCCAGAGATGCAAGGATGGTTCAACACACATAAATTGATAAACATAATCTACTACATAAATAGAGACAAAAACTACATTATTACCACATTATTTGAAGAAAAGGCCTTTGACAAAATCCAACATCCCTTCATGGCAAAAGTCCTAGAGAGACTAGTGATACATGGGACATATATCAACATAAAAAAGGCAATTTACAGCAAGCCCACAGCCAACATCAACCAAAACTGAGAAACTCAAAGCATTCTCACTAAAATCAGGGACACAACAAGGTCATCTATTCTTGCCATATTTATTGAATACAGTCCTTGAAATCTTCAGTAGATCAATAAAACAACTGAAGGACATCCAGGGGTACAGACAGGAAAAGAAGAAGTCAAAGTGTCTTTATTTGCAGATGATATGATTTTATATATAGAAGACTTGAAAGCCTCCACCAGGGCACTTCTGCAACTGACAAACACTTTCATCAAAGAGGAAAGATATAAAATTAACACACTAAGATCAGGAGCCTTCCTATGCACAAATGACAAACAGGTTGAGCAAGAAGTCAGGGAAATAGTACCTTTCACAGTAGCCTCAAATATAACTTGGGGATAATGCTAACCAAGCAAGTAAAAGATTTATATAACAAAAACTTTAAGACACTGAAGAAGATATCAGAAGATGGAAAGATCCATGCTCATGGTTCAGAAAGATTAATATAATAAAACTGGCCATCCTGCCAAAAGCAATCTACAGATTCAGTGTAGTCCCCATCAAAGTTACAAATCAATTTTCCATACAAATTGAAAAAAAATCAGCTTCATATGGAAACAAAAGTTTCAGGATATGTAAGACATTTCTGAATGATAAAAGAGCTACTGGAGGTATCTAAGTCGTACTGCGGAATTATAGGAATAAAAACAACATGGTATTGACATAAAATAACACTTTGATCAATGGATTAGAATTGAAAACCCAGACACAAGTCCACAGACACCTGATTTTTGGCAAAGAAGCCGAAAATACACACTGAAAAAAGCATCTTCAGTAAATGGTGGTGGCCAAACTGGACATTGCATGTAGAAAAATAAAAATATTTACATTTATCGCCATAACTAAAATCCAGATAGATCAAGGACTTCAACATAAGGCCAGAGATCCTGAATTTGATAGAAGAGAAAGTGTGGAATAGTCTTGAACTCGTTGATACAGGAAAATCCTTTCTGAACAGGACACCAATAGCACAGGTACTGATAAATGGGACTTCATGAAAACAAAAAGCTTCAGTTTAACAAAGGAAACCATCATTCAGGCAAAACGGCAGGCTACAGACTGGGAAGATCTTTACCAATTACACATCCTACAGTGGGTTAATACAAAGAATAAAAAAAAAATCAAGAAAACAACCCAATTAAAAATGGTGTATAGATTCAAACAGAGAATTCTCAAAAGATGAAACAAATGGCTGAGAAATACTTCAAGAAATGCTCAACATATTTAGTCATTGTGGAGATGCAAATCAAAACTATTTTGAGATTTCATCTCACACCAAGCAGAATGACCAAGATCAATAAAACAAGTGACAGTTTGTAGAAAATGGCAAGGATGTAGAAAAAGGGGAACACTGATCCATTGCTGGTGGGAGTGAAGACTTGTACAGCCATTGTGGAAATAAGTGTTGGCAGTTCCTCAGGAAGGTGGGAATTTATCTGTCACAAGATACAGCTATATCATTCTTGGGCATACAGTCAAAGGACTCTACATTCTACTACAGAGACTTGCTCATCCATGTTCATTGCTGCTCTATTCAGCATAGCTAGAAATTGGAAACAGCCTAGATGTCCACCAACTGATGAATGGATAATGAAAATGTGGTACATTTACACAATGGAATACTGTTTAGCTAAAACACACACACACACACACACACACACACACACACACACACACACACACAAGCCAGGCAGTGGTGGCGCATGCCTTTAATCCCAGCACTCGGGAGGCAGAGGCAGGTGGATCTCTGTGAGTTCGAGGTCAGCCTGTTCTACAGAGCGAGATCCAGGGAAGGCACAAAGCTACACAGAGAAACCCTGTCTTGAAAAACCAAAAGAAAAAAAAAATCAAAATTACAAAATTTGCAGGTAAATGGATAGAGTTAATTAAAAAAAAAATCATCCTGAGTGAGGTAACCCAGACTCAATCAGACAAATATTCTATGTATTCTCTTATATATGAATGTTAGCTTTTAAGCCTTTAATAGGTGAGCTATAGTTTGTATATTCACAGAGATTAGGTCTCAGGTGAGGGATTAGAGGAAAGGGGAGGGTTTCCCTAAGGAAGGGAATACAATATTTATTTATGGAGAAATGGGGAAGAGGGTAGATGAAAAGGATAAAGGAAGGAATATGGGGAGGGACAGCTAACACTGAGGATCATATGTAAACCTACTACTGTAGAGACTTACACACTTAGACACACATACACACACATAAAATGTGAGAATATATATGAAATAAGTATATGTGAAAGTAATCTAACAGAGTCACCTAATAGTGAGGGAGACAATGCCACAACTAGACATCTTTCTCAACCAAGTGAACCCTCCAGTGTCAGAAATGGGTTACATCTAATTGAGTCATTGGACAAAGGGGTCCTAAGGAAAACCCCAAGTAACTCAGGCTATTGGTTTCTCTCTACAAATTGATGGTAAGGCCTGTTTCTGAAAAATTACCATTACATATCTCATTGAAAATGGAGAAGTCCACTGGTGCCTACCTAGTGCCTTTGCCACTACTGACTAGTGTTTATGGTACTAGAATGTATTCTTCATGCTTCCAGGGGAGAAAGGTAAATAATAACTCCACTACAAATCAGGTGATCTATAACAGTGATCTGTCTGCAAGGTATGTTGGTGAAATAGTGGCACAAAAGTTATGGGAGTAACCAACCACTTTCGAGTTGGTTTTAAGGCCTACTCCAGGAGACTGAACTCATGCCTGACACTGTTCAGGTGGCCATGAGCCTATAGGAAAATCAAATACTACTGTTCTGCTAAAAGAACAGAGCAAGAAAGTGACTCCTAATGACATTCTGCTATATCCACAGATCAGTGCCTCTTTCAGTCATTGACAGAGAAGCTTCCTAGTGAAGTAGATGAGAATTAATACAAGAGACCCACAACTGGACAATGTGTAGAGACTGAGAGATTTTGGAACATTCAGTTCTAAATGTGATGTCCTTAGATAACAAGTGTGTATTTCATGACCAGCTTTTTAAAAACTTACATTGTAGTGACTAAACTTAACTCTTTGTATTTTTAAGGCTAGCACCTTACAAGCCTAGCAACTTACCAATTGAGCTACCTCCCTAGGGATATTTTAAAATTATTGCTATGAATTTCAGTCCATCTCTATGTATTTGAAGGAGCCTATGTACATTCTCATTCTTCCAACACTGAATAGCATGTTTTAATTTTAATTGATAGGGTAAAATGGTATTAAACATTGATTTATTTCATTTACATATGTGTATGTGGGTATGTATATTCCCCAGTGATTCTATACATTTTCTTCCTTTTAAAAACATTTTAGATGAGATTGCGCACATTCACGGTGGAGTGGCTGTAAAAATACAAACCAAAATGTCAATGTAATGATGCCAAACAATATTCTGCTATACCCATAGATTGGTGCCTAGCCCAATTGCCATCAGGAGGCTTCATCCAGCAACTGGTAGAAACAGATGTGGAACCCCTCAGCCAAACACCAGGGTGAACTTGAATAATTCTGCTGAAGAGAGGGAGGGAAGATTGTAGGGGCCAGAGGGGTCAAGGACATCACAAGTAAACTCATAGAATCTACTAACTAACAACTGGGAGCCTGCATGGAACTGACCTAGGCCCTCTGCATATATGGGACAGTTGTGTAGCTTGGTCTTCTTGTAGGACTCCTAACAGTGGGATCAGGGGCGTCTCTGACTCTTTTGCTGGCTTTTGGGGCCCTATTCCTCATAATGGGTTGCCTTACTAAGCCTTAATACAAGAGGAGGTGCTTAGTTTTATGGCAACTTGATATGCAGTGTTTTGTTGATATCCACAGAAGGCCTGCCCTTTCCTGAATAGAAACAGAGGAATGTGGATGGGAGAGGGAGATGGAGGAGAGGTTGAGGGGAGGAACTGGGAGGAGAGAAGGGAAGGGAAACCACAGTCAGGATGTAAAAATAAATAAATAAATCTAAAATAAAAAAACTAAAAGTGAATCTAAAAATTTATTTTATTTTATTTTTAATTGTGTGTTTCTGTGTGTGGGTATATGTACATGAGTGCAGGTGGCCCTGGAGGTGAGAATCATTAATCTCCTGGATTACAGATTACCAGGTGGTTATAATCTACCACCTGACATGTGTGATGGGAGCCATACTCAGTTCCTTCTACCTGCTGTTCCTTCTCTTCAGCTCCCTTAAACATTTTACTGATTTGTTCAAGCTATCTGAATTTAGTTTTGGTTCTTGTTATTTACCTATTTTTCTACAGGTTATCGTCTTTTTTTCTGATTACTGTATTAGTCAGGATCCCTGCAGGCAAAAAGATGAAACAACATAGCAGCTCTTATGAGGAATCTAACCAAAGGAAATTATCATAAAAGTGTATATCTAAGATTTTGGGTTTATTTTTCAACACTAATTGGATTATGGTCTGGAACCAAAGGGTTCAGAATACTTTGCCCACCACACAGAAAATCTGTATTTGTAGCCAGAGATGTGTAGACACACCACAGCCTATTATCAGAAGCAACTGGGTCTCTGTATTAATTGCCATCAAAAAAAGCTTCTCTGATGATATTTGAGAGATGCACTAATCTGTGGGTGTAATGAAAAATCCTTAAGAGTTGGTTTAATAGTATGTCCCATTAGCAGAGTAATAGTAGTAGGTTCTCCCCTTGACCTGTCTACTCATATGCTCTGGGCACTGATAACTGTGTCAGATAGATATTTCACCTTGTAGAGTGGGCCTTACAGAAAGTGGTTGGTTACTCCTGTGTCATTGGTGCCACTGTTTTCCCAGTCGGCACATCTTGCCATCAGCAATGACCTGATGGCAAGACATAGCTCACAGCACTCACAGCTTCCACATCAATACCAGCTTGAGCTCTGTGTCTTGTGACTCAAATATGTGATGTCTTCTGCAATAAGGTCTTACCATCAAGTTCTGGAGGGTAACCGAGAGCAATGGCACTAACTTGTGATGGTTTGGAGTCTATGGGATCTCACTGTTCAGCAACTCCAATAGAGATAAGCCTTTCCTGACAACTGGTCAAAGTGTTGAGAATAACTGACTATGGAGGGCTCAGCCCTGAATGGGACATCTAATCACACCCACCTCCCAAGGCTCAGGGATCATTTTGGAAGAAGTGGCAGAAATATTGTAAGAGCCAGAGGTGGTGGTGACTGTAAGAAAAGTATTTGCAGACACAAAAGTTTCGGTGTTGAGGTTTAGCACTATTTTTCTCAATGGCATTGTACTTTGTTTCTCTGCAAAGAAAGCTTTCACAAATTTAAAACCTGTGCTGAAAACTTAGGCAAAGTTTGTTTGTTCTAGGCTTTCTTTCTTTCTTATGTGTCAGTCAGCATTTTATAAGGCAACACTTGTTCTTTCATGAAAGGAAGGTACACTGAGGACAATTCAGCAAAGACAAAAATGAGAGTAAGCAGCACTCATAGCTTCACTAATGAAAGGTAGTTATTCCTTGGTATATTCTCTCCAGTAGGGTTCTTGGATCTGTCTTTCTATTAGTCTGACATTCCTCCCCCTTCTGAAACTTTATATATGTGTCCCTATATAATATACCTATATACACACAGACTTACACATACATATTAATCATTCTAATTTTAAGCCTTTTTTACTGCAAGTATCAAACTCCTAATGTCATTACTTTATAAATCATGATTTAAAATGAGCAATGCACTCTTCTCTCACTTGAATGTATCATAATTTAGCCAGTTTCATGTTGTTGAACATTTAGGTTATGAAATTGATTGAAAAATATGAACTTCTAATGACATTAGAGACAAGCTAAAAACCAAATTGGACTTCAATTAGATTTATATTTAACTTATGAATAAATTGGGGGAATGATGACAGAAAGAGTAATTTTTGCACTTTTTAGCTTGATCCATGAGTTTGTTCACATCATTTTTTAATCCTTCAAAGATGAGGTACAGCTTTCTTCACAGTTTCAACAATTTCCTTACACTTATTTGTACGTTATATTTTGGTTGTTATTTTGAAATTGTTTTCCAACTGGCTACTGTTGATATAAAAAAAATCTATTACATCTTATAATTTATTTTATAATAAGACCCCATCCATTCCCTTTTATTGGTTTTACTATATTTCTATAACTTTTATGAAAAATAACACATTTATCTGCTATCTCATAATACATATACAGTTAATATTTTTATTTATTATTGCATTATATAAGAATCTAGGACAAATTATTTCTAGTAACAGTAGCAAGGGGGGTTGTGGTACTTTTCCTATGTTATGTCTCATGCCCTGTTGGTAGGTGCTTTGTCCTTGGGTTGGGTTAGTTGCTTTCTGTTAGCAATATATCCAAATGCCCTGCCATTCCTGCTTTGCTAAGCAATGGTTGTTGAATTGTATCAAACACCATTATTACTGTTTGAATATGTAGCATTCTCCCTACACCAAAGGTTCAAGATTTGAAGTCTTTGGCCATAGATAGTGGTGTTATTTGTTGAAGCTGTAGCCTCTTAGGAGGCAAGGTGATAGAGATAATAGACTCCTGGGGGTGGGTCCTTGGGGGTATATTATCATTTCCTGTCTCATTTTCTCCTTCTGGTTGGCCATGAGACAAATAGCTTTCCTCTACCCTATGCCTCCATGGCCATGATCTGTCTGTACAGGGGCCAAGAGACTGAGGCTTTGAAACATGACTCAAACTTCCCTCCCTTATGCTGTTTCTGTCAGGTATATTGTCACAGCAACAGTGAAATGGCAAATGACATTTCTCAAAGTGACTACCCAGCTTTTCTTCTTAGGTATATGACTGGGTACGGTTATATGAGTAACTTAATGTATTCTACCAGTTGTTGGCATATTGGTGTTTGATTGGCTAGCTGGATTCACATGATTAGAATTTCATACAGGCTTCATATGACTCTTCATAAATTAACCAGAGGCTTCATTTTCCTATATGATGTCTATCACTTTTAGGATTAGTCTTCTGCCATAATAAGGACCCTTAAAACCCAATAGGAAAGAAGGCTGCCTAATTTGGTTAAGCTGGGTTTCCAAAAATTATTTGAGCATAAAAATTCATTTTAATATTGCTTATTAATAAGCTAAAAGCCAAATGATGTACTGAAAGAGAATATCACAATGTATATACCAAGAATTAATAGAAACAATTTCAGAACAGTAAGTGTAAATTAGTAGGAAGAAGAAAAATTATCTCAAGAGAAAAAGGACCATTTATGCCACAGCCAGGCTCCAGGCTTCTGCATGACCTGTCCTACCTGCAACTACTGATAGATCCATTCTGGGTTGCCTCCACCACCTCACTAGGTACCCAGACTTCCCACATCCTTCTCCAGGGTCCCACTTGTGAACAACCCTGATCTCCCCATCCATGCTTTTTCCACAACCCACCAGGTTTAATCTGAATACCACCACCACTGCACTAGCCTACCCTGACTTCAGTGCAAAGGAGCTCTAGGCTTTGGCCAAGACCCTCCCTACCTATCACCCAAACCACAGACTTTCCCATGTGATATCCAACCTTTCCACCCAGACAGACCTACCCTTATAATCCATGCTTGGAACAGGAAGCACATCCTGTACACCAGCCCATTCCCCTCTATCCACATGACTTCATGTCACACAAGCCATTTCCAATGTCTAGACCTGCCCTGCCCACACATCTTCTCTTTTGCCCAACTTACCTTGGCCATAACAAACTCAGAACAAAGGAAGTCCACATGCCCAGATCTCATCACAAAAATATCAACAATGTGAAAGACTAAGTCAGTATCTTCTCTCCAAAGCCTATCAGTCCTGTAGAAATATTTGCCAATGAGAATTACCTAGATGAACTCCAGGACATAGAATTTAAAAGAACAATGAAAAAAAACTTGATCAAAGAACTCAAGGAGTTTAAAGAAGACACTTAGAAACAGCTCGTGAAAGGAGAAAGAACCCAGGGAGAAGAAACACCTGAGTAATGCCCAAGAGAAGACAGACATAGGCTAATGGAAATGAAAAAGATGAATTGAGACCAGAATTCAATAAGGAGATAGAAACAGGAAGAGCACTCAAGCTGAGATGAAGATGGAATTGAAAAACCCAACAACTCAACTAGCAAAGTCGGAGGGAAACCTTACCTTACAAGTAGAATGAATCAGGCAGAAGACAGAATATCAGGTCTCAGAGGTAAAGTAGACAGTTTAAACCAAAGAAGAAAGGAATATGAAGCATTAAAAACATGGGAAAGTAGCACACAGGAAATACAGGACAACATGAAAAAGACAAAGCTTTGAGTTACAGGCATAGATGAGTCCCAAGTCAATGGCACAGACCAGATTTTCAACATGATCATAGAAAATATCTTCCCCAAACTAAGGAAAGACACTCCCAAACAAATACAAGAAACACACAGATCACCAAACAGACAAGACTAAAAGAAGATTCCCGTGGCATATCATAGTTAAAACACTAAGTATATATAACAAAGAAAGCACATTGGAAGCTGCAAGAAGAAACCCTTCAGAATAACAGCTGATTTCTCAATGGGAACTTTGAAAGCCAGAAGAGCCTGGAACAATGCATTCCATTCCTAAAAGACTGAAGGCCAAACATGAATAACACACCCAGCAAAACTATTTCCATGATTGAAGGAGAAGAAAAGTTTTCCATGGCATAAGCATCTTAAAAAAATTATATGCAAAAAACCAAACCTAAAGAAAACACAGAAAGCAACATTTCAGGCTGAAGAGAGGAATGAGCATAGCAGAGAGACTCTGGAAATAAGTACAAAGCCACAATTATTAAAGCACAAAATACCACGGAGAACACAAACATCATCACCAAAATCCAACACCTGACCACAATTAACACATACATTTGAAAAAGGACTTTAAATATCAATAGGCACCATCTTGGAGTAAAAGGATGGACAAAAGGACTCTTATCAAATGGTACCCAGGAAGCAAGCAAGCATCACTGTCCTGTGGACATCGCTCTGTATAAATAAAACACTGACTGGTCAGTAGCCAGGCAGGAAGTATAGGTGGGACTAAGAGAGAGGAGAATTGTGAAAAGAGGAAGGCAGGGGAGAGAGACACTGCCAGCCACCGCCATGAAAAGCAAGATGTAAGGTACTGGTAAGCCATGAGCCAAGCCACATGGCAAAGTATAGATTAATAGAAATGGGCTAAATATAAAAGTAAAAGCTAGACAATGGTAGTCCTGAGCTAATGGCCTAGCAGTTTAAATAATAAAAGTGTCTGTGTGTTTATTTTATAAGTGGGTTGTTGGACTAACAGGGCTTGGTGGGGGTGGGAGAAAACGTCTCCAGCTACATCAATATCCTAATATCTGAGAAAATAGACTTCAAACCAAAACTAATAAGAAGAGATAAAGATGCACACTTCACTCTAATCAAGGAAACAGTTAACAAAGAAGACATTACTATCTTAAACATACAGGCACACTCTGGAATGCCCAACTCCATTAAAAAAAAAAATCAAAATCTACTACTGGATTTAAAGACACAGATTAACATCAATCCATTAATATTAGATGACTTCAATACCTGACTCTCTACAATAAACAGGTCATCTGTATAAAATAAAAAAGAAACATCAAAATTATTTGGCATCATACATCAAATGGACTTAATAAATATATACAGAATATTTTACCCAAACACCAGGGAATACACATTCTACTCAGCAGCACATGGAAGCCTTTCTAAAATTGAACACATCCTGGGACACACATACACACACACACACACAAAACAAAAAAACAAACACCTTAACAAATTCAGAAAGATTGAAATCCCTTCCTGTAACCTGTCTTACCACAATGTAATAAATCTTACAATTGAGAGCAAAAATCCTCTAGTAATTTTCAAATTCATGGAGATTAAACAACTCATTACTGAATAATGAATGAGATAAAGAATAAACCAAGAAAGGAAGGAAGGAAGGAAGGAAGGAAGGAAGGAAGGAAGGAAGGAAGGAAGGAAGGAAGAAAAAAACTTCTGGAACTAAATGAAAATTAAAACACAACACAAAACCTCTGGGACACAGAGAAAGCAGTCCCATGAGGGAAATGTATAGCTCTAAGTGCCTACATGAAAAAAATCAGGAAGAACACGGTACTTGAAAACAGAATAAAACATGTACCAGAAAGATTATACACCATGACCAAGTTGGTTTTTTCCTGAAGTGCAGGGATGAGTCAATATATACAAGTCAATAAATGCAGTAAACCATATAAACAGACTAAAAAACAAAAATCATATGATCATAGCAATAGATGAAGATAAATTCTTAGACAAAAATCCAACATGCCTTCATTATAAAAATCCTAGATTTAGCTCAGTGGTAGAGCACTTGCATAGCAAGTGCAAGGCCCTGGGTTCAGTCCTCAGCTCTGGCAAATAAATAAATAAATAATAAAATATAAATAAATAAAAAATTAAATAAATATATTTTAAAAAAGTCCTAGAGAATTCAGGGCTACAGGGAACATACCTCAATACAATAAATGCTACATACAAGAAATTCACAGCCAACATCATGCGAAATGGGGAAAAAATTGGAATGATTCCACTGAAGTCAGAAACTATATAGGGATGCCCACTGTCCCATTACTTTTCAACATTGAGCTAGAAGTACTAGCTGGAGCAATAAAGCAAGAGAAGGAAGTTAAAGGGATACACATAGGAAAAGAAGAGGTCTGTTTTCAGAAGGTATGATTCCCCAAACTCACAGTCAATAGCTGTTGCCCTTGGTTATCACCCCTCCCAGAGGTGGAAGGTTAGTTCCTGTTGTTGAAGACATCATATACTTCAGAATAAGGGCCCAAATACCCTTGAGCTAGAAATGACCTGAACATCTCCTCCTTGAGGATTGGCTTTTATGGTACCACCATAAGGTGCCATGAAAGCTTCCAAAGGAGGAAGGCAACCAACAGTCCTACTCAACTTTTATGCCTATGAAGCACACCAAAAACCAGCATGGCATGCTATCCACAAGAGTGCAGTAAGTGGCAAGCATACCAACAGCTCTCGATTTGGATTTCATATTCATTCATCAAGATAGAAACCATGCATGGCACTGGAAACCTGCTAACTATTCAGTGCTAGTGAAGTCATGATTATTGGAGGAGGATCTACAACCATTAATTTACTAAACCAGCATAATCTCTAACAACAATCTATAAACTATTTGTCCTTACACCCACAGACAAGGGTAGTCTTTACCCCTCATCAAGGAAACCTCTTTGAAGCAGAGGGAGACCAGTACAGAAAACCATAACCAATCAAAAAGCAGAGTTGTGGAGCCCAGTCCCAATGGACACATCTATAAAACACTTCCATACCTACAGCCCAGGGAACATTGCGGGGGGGGGGGGGGGGGGGGGGGGGGGGGGGGGCAGAAAGATTCTGAGAGGCAGAGGATCAGAGAGTTTGCTGTGAGGTTGTGTCTCCTAGTAACATCAGAAGCTACACCCGTAAAGTCTCACCCACATTATCTCTCAAACATGAGCTGAACAAGGACACCAATATAGACATGCCAAAGTGACAAGGCCTTAACCCTACACAAAGAACTATAGGCAACTGAATAAAAAGCTGAGAACAGGACAGATAGTTCTTCTCTAGGGAAGAATACAGCAATTTGTTGCCCAGTGCCAAATGCTTAGCCCTGAAAACATACATACAAGTACCATTACATGGATTCAACAGGTTATAACTTGGAATATAGACATGTATAGGAAAATATATGGTAACAATTATTATAAAAAGAGGCCAGGAATTTGAGGAGAGAGGGAGGGGTATATGGGAAAGTTTGAAAGGAACAAAAGGAAGAGACAAATATTGTAATTATATTGTAATCTCAAAACCAAAGTTAAAAAAAAGAAAAGAAAAGCCAAAACTCTTAACTAGCAAATGGAGAAGAAAAATCTAAATATGTGAATATATGCCATGCATCATAAGTGAAACTGTTTCAAATTAAAAGTAAATTTTTACACATTTGAGGAAACCTAAAATGTCTGAAAATATCCAAGGTCAGCAAAGAAGTAGGGATGATCTGTATTTGTAAGTTAACAAGAGCAGCCATCTTGAACAAAAATCAGGCAGTATTTATTAAAAAGAACATGTTGAGTTTCTTATTGCTTCTGTAACTCATTGATTTAAAAACATCCAGATTTTGCTATCTTAAAGTTCTTGGAGTACAACATGAAGATGAAATACTGGAAGGGCTGGCTCCCTCGAAGCTGTAAGAACACACTTCATGCCTCTCCATGCGCCTCACAGTTGCATCAAACTGTCTTTCTCCATTTCTCCCATCACACAGCACCTTCTCTCTTTGGCTTTCCTCTCTCCCACTTCTGCAGATATTTGTGATTATGTGCAAAGTCCACCGGGACAAGCCTCCTGCCCCTATGGTCCTTCCCTTAATTGTATCTCTAGAACCCTTCTTTCCACATGCAGTAACATTTCACACATCCCAGGGATTGAAGTTTGGATATTTTTGGAAAGGATACTATTCAGCCTGTCACATTGTTCAACCAAAGAGCTGTACTTACTTGACCCTAAAATGACTTGCAGTTTAAAATATGATGTATATGAATATTTTCATTATGAAAACAAAAACAAAAACAAACCCTAAGTGCTCAATAATAGATGAACCAATAAAATACACAGAAAGTCAAACATGGGACACTCTAATGTATTAAATGAAGTTTCATGATAGGTACCCACATTAAATCATCTTGTGAGGGGGAATAAAAGATTCTATACACAGGTGAGTTCACAAATTATTTTTCTTTGCCTATGTCACAGCATACATGGAATTGATATTTAATCCATTTACCTGCTGATAGACAAGGCTGTTTCCATCTCAGAAGGGAACTAACATTTTTTTTCAGTTGCTTTATTTTGGGGGGATCCATATACATCACTTTGCAGTCACATAAACATCAGAGTGTAAATGATCCCTTTTTGCTGTGAGGTTGTGTCTCCTAGTAACATCAGAAGCTACACCCGTAAAGTCTCACCCACATTATCTCTCAAACATGAGCTGAACAAGGACACCAATATAGACATGCCAAAGTGTCTTCTCTGTCTGTCTGTGTATCTCTCATAGGAATTTACTAAGAAAGTAAGTTTCAGGTCCTCTTAACAGCTGCATTCACTGTGATGGTGTGCTAGTTAGTTTTATGTCAATTTGACACAAACTAGAGTCATTTGGCAAGAAAGACTCTCAATTGAGAAAATGCCTCTGTAAGACTGGCCTATGTGCAAATTAGTAATGCACTTTCTTAGTGAGTGGTTGATATGGGAGGGCCCAGCCAATAGTAGGTGGTACTACCTCTGGGCTAGTGGTCCTGAGTGTAAAAAGAAAGTAGCTGAGCAAGGCATGAGCGAGCAAGCTGGTAGCAGCCCTCCTCATGGTCTCTGCATCGGCTCCTGCCTCTAGGTTCCTGCCTTCATTTTTTCTCAGTGATGGAGGGTGATCCTAAGATGTAATACCTACCCTTTCCTCCACCCCTACAAGTTGCTTTTGGTTATGCTGTTTATCACTGCAATAGAAACCCTAACTAACGGACATAAATAGTGTGTTAATTGTCAATCTGACAGAATCTAGAATTACCTGGGAGGTGGGCCTCTGGGCATGCCTGTGGGGAATTATCTTGATTAACAGATATGGAAGGACCATATGTGGACAGAACCATTTCCCAGGCACAGGATTCAAGGCTGTATTAAATAAAGCAAGATGAATAGTACCAAGCATTCATTCTTTGCTCTCTGCCATCTTGACATCTGCCTTGTGACCAGCCATCTCAAGATCCTGCCACTGTGATATCTGCTCTCATGGACTGACATATGGTACTGTGAACTAAATGAAACCCCTTGCCATTACGTTGCCTTTGTCAGGGTTTTTGATCACAGCAATAGGAGAATAAAATTAAGACACATACCATACTAGAAGCATGTGAAATGATGGCTTTGATAGTTTCCTTGATTAATTATTTTATTATAGACATTAAAACATCATGTTGCATCCCTCAAACATATACAACCAAAGGAGAAATTAAGTTAGTATCATTGACTTGCATTTATATTTACATACTTCTTCTTTATAGCTCTAGTTGGGCCAGAACATTCTATGTAGCCCTGGCCTTGAGTTTTCATTAATCTTTCTGCTTCTGCTCTCTAAGTGTTAGGATTATAGGTGTGCACTGCACCTAGCCAAAATATAATATAGTCTATGTGTGTTTCCAGAAATATGAATGAATGAAGAATTGCTAGGGTGGAGATCCCTGAATTGTAATTAGGGGGTCCTCTTGGGAGAAAGCTGTGGCTAGAGGGGAAATGAGAAGGACTTTATATTTGACCTTGTGTGTTCTTTGCCATTTGAATTATTTATTTCACCTAACCCTACCCAGATTTCAAAACAAAGCCTCTCGCTCTCTCCCCCTCTTCCCCTTCCCTCTCTACTTCTCTCCCTTTCTCCCCTGACTTCTAGATTGCACACAAAAAGGAGTATCTGTATACCCCTGACTTCTTCACTAATAATTTCTTACTAAGAAAATTAACATCTTTCTTTGTTGTAGAATATTATTTTAAGGTGTGTTACTTTTGTTTATGTTGCATTTATTTAACACTGTGAAGCTGTGTTACTTTGCCTGTCTAAAACACCTGATAGTCTAATAAAGAGCTAAACAGCCAATATCGAGGCAGGAGAGAAAAATAAGCAGGGCTGGCAGGTAGAGACAAGAAATACGAGGGGAAATCTGGGAAGAAGTAGTGAGAGAAGGAGGGGGACATCAGGGCCAAGCCACCCAGCTACCCAGTAAGCCACGGAGTAAGAAACCAAGAAAGGTATACAGAATAGGAAAATCCCAGAGGCAAAAGGTAGATGGGATAATTTAAAGTTAAGTAAAGCTGGCTAGAAACAAGCCAAGCTAAGGTAGGGCAGTCATATTTAAGTATAAGCTTCCTTGTATGATTTATTTGGAATCTGGGTGGTGACCCTCCCCCCCCAAAAAAAACAGCCAAAACAACCAACTACATTTCTTAAGATCTTTCAGCACAGGGATTGCATTTCCTAAGATGGTCTGGAGCAAATATAGTATATACTATTCTACTTTCACAGACATCTATCTTTACTGAGACTCTGCCTCCTCATTGGCCAAGAGGAAGCAGTAATGATATAAAGTCCCCCCATTGTTATAATAACTAGATGAGATAATGTATGAAAGCTAGGTAATCAATAACAGTCACTAAGAAAAACTTCATTGCTGTCAATATTGTCATAGTCCACATAATCATTTCAATTTTCATAAAATGAGAATGAAGCAAACACCTATAAACTCTCTGGTTGGTTGTTTAGTTAATATATTAGTAGATAGAAAAAATACAGAGTGTAAGTCAATAACCTGAGAAGTGATAGACTCAAATCGTCCTGGATCCCTCTGCCACAAAGGAAATGAAATGTGTGTTTAGTCAGTGCCTGCTGCAGACAGCATGATAGGTCATTTCCCCTTCCTAGCTCTCTGGAATGGTGCAGTTTCTTCTTCCATTTCATTTTCCTACAACATAGGGGAAGATGGAGATTAGTAGGCTCTTTATTATACATAAATAGATATGTTAATCTATTAGAAAGTTTGATCCACGCTATTTTTACAATATACCCAGGGTCAAATGCTTGAATAATCTCTCCTGTATCTGCTTGATGAAAGCACGTTCATCTTCTGGGGGGTGTCCTCCTTTGTGTCAGTGTAGCCTCATAGTGATCTGAGAACTTCTCTCCCCTTCATTAAACACTGACAAATTATGAGTGTATGTGCTTATGGAGGTTATGTATATGTCTATGTGGAATGATTAAACTGATTAACATATTACTTACCTCAATATTTAACAATTTTGTGTTAATAAGATTTGAAATTTATTCTATTCATGCTACAAAAATGTATAGCCCTTTACTATTAACTGCATGTTTACCACAGTGTGATAGATCTCCAAATGCTGATGCTTTGGCATGAAGCCCTCCATACTATCCTAATCCATCTGGTTTCTGGCAGCCATTCCCTACATTCTCTACTTATGTGAGTTTAACTGTTTTAGATTCTACACATAAATAATGTCATGTGATGTTTGCCTTTCTTTGGTTTATTTCATGTAGCATAATGTTTTCCAATTACATCTGCCTTCTCTCAAATGAAAGATTTTCATATTATCTGCTTCATCTCCTGGTGGGCCTTGAGCTTTGTCTTACTCTAACCACTGTGCATGGCACAGCAATGAACATGGAGGTATGGGCATTTCTTTGGTGTACTGATTTTACAGCATTCAGGTAAATACCCATAAATGAATTGTTGGATTATTCTGTGACTGTTGGGGTTTTCCTGAGACATCTCTGTGTTGTTTTCTATAATGTCTGTGTTATTATACATTCCTGTCAGGAGCGTACAAGGGTTCCCCTTTCTCTATACCCTCATCAGAGGACTCATCATCAAATCCCTCGAAGAGGCGGGGGTGAAGTGCATTCTAGCTTGTGTTTTCCTAATGAATGCTGAGACTCTTATAGCTATGAGCCATTTATGTGTCTTCACTTAAAACTATTTATAACCCTTCACCTTTTCTTGCAAATGATTGCTTCTCAACCATGGAGTTGCTTGACATCTTCGTGGATTTTAGATGTCAGCTCTAAATCAGTGTGTAGATTACAGATATTTTCTACCAGTCTGTAGATTTTCTCCTTACTCTATTTTTTCCTTTGCCATGAAGAAAAAAAAATTTGTATAATCTATGTCCATTTTTGCTTTTATTTCTTGCTTGTGTAATGTATAGTATAGTATAGTGTGTAATGTCTAGTGGTTTTACACCATCATCTTAGACTTGAATCTGTAATGCATTATGAGTTGGTTTTTATATATTGCCTAAGTATTCTGTTTCAATCTTGCATTTCTCCCACTGTTTATTAGATGAGATGTATATTCTTGGCATCTTTATTAAAGAATCAACTGCCCATCGACTAGTAGGTTCAATTCTGGGTATTTGGTTCCATTGGTCAAATTGTCTATTTTTATGCCAGTATCGTGTGGTTTTAATTAATATCACTTTATAGTAGACTTTGAACTCAGGCAATAAGATGCCTCCAGTTCTATTCTTTTGGGGTTTGTGATTTGCTCTATCTGTAAATCCATATGTACTTCAGGTTCAGCTCTTCTATATCTATGAAAATTGCATTTGAATTTTGAAAGGAATTACACAAGATTTGTAGATCACTTGGAGTAGTGTGGACATGTTAACAATGGTAACTTTTTCTAATCCACGATCACAGACTATCTTTTCTGTGCCTTCACTATCTGTGATTGATTTGTAGTTTCCAGTGTTCTGCTCTTTTACCTTCTTGGTTAAATTTATTTCCAAGTGTTTGTATATCTATTGCAAATGGGATTTGTGGTAGTTTCAATGAGAATGACCCCCATAGGCTCATGTGCTCAAATGTTTGGTCCCCAGTTGGTAGAACCCATTGGGAATAATGAGAAGATGTGGCCTTGGGTATCACTGCGAGTGGGCTTTGAGGTTTCAAAAGTTCACACCAAACGTGTGTGTGTGTGTGTGTGTGTGTGTGTGTGTGTGTGTGTGTTGCCCCTAGATAAGGGTATTGCTCTCAGCTACTTCAACAACATGCCTGTCTGCTGTCATGTTCTCCAACATGAATATAATGGACTAAGTGCCTGAGATTGTAAGCAAGTCCCAATCAAATGGTCTCTTCTATAAGTCGACTTGGATATAGTGTCTCTTCACAGCAATAGAACAGTAACTGAGACAGGATTATTCTCTTGGTTTCCTTTTTGGAACAGTCATTGTCAATGGGAAGAAATGCTACTGGCTTTCTTTTTTTTTTTCTACACATCAGCCATGGGTTCCCCTGTCCTCCCCACTCCCGCCCCCACTCCCACTCTCCCCCCCAGCCCCTCCCCTCCATTTCCCATCTCCTCCAGGGCCAAGACTCCCCTGGGGATTCTTTTAAACCTGGTGGATTCAGGACAGGCAGGTCCAGTCCCCTCCTTCAAGGCTGAGCAAAGTGTCCCTGTGTAAGCCCCAGGTTCCAAAAAGCCAGGTCATGCACTAAGGACAGGTCCCAGTCCCACAGCCTGGATGCCTCCCAAACAGTTCAAGCTATTCAATTGTCTCAATTATCCAGAGGGCCTGATCCAGCTGGGGGCTCCACAGCCTTTGGTTCATAATTCATGTGCTTCCATTCAATTGGCTATTTGTCCCTGTGCTTTTTCCAATCTTGGGCTCAACAATTCATGCTCTTGCAGACCCTCCTCTTTCTTGACAGTTGGACAACTGGAGCTCCACCTGGGGCCTGGCTGAGGATCTCTGCATCCACTTCCATCAGTTATTGGATGAGAGTTCCAGCTCGACGGTTAGGGTGTTTGGCCATCTGATCACCAGACTAGGTCAGATCAGGCTTTCTCTTGACCATTGCCAGTAGTCTACAGAGGATGTATCATTGTGGATTTCAGAGGACCTCTCCAGCACTCTGCCTATTCCTGTTCTCATGTGGTCTTCATTTATCATGGTCTGTTATTCCTTGTTCTTCCTTTCTGTTCTTGATCCAGCTGGGATCTCCTGCTCCCCTAAGCTTTCTTTTCCTCAAACCTTGCCCTTCATTACTCCCATTGTCGTCCAGGTTGTTCATGTAGATCTCCTCCATTTCTCTGTCATTGGGTGATCCCTGTGTCTTTCCTAGGGTCCCATTTTCTAGGTAGCCTCCCTGGAGTTGTGTAGCAGTCTAGTCATCTTTGTTTTACTTCTAATATCCTCCTATGAGTGAGTACATACCATGTTTGTCCTTCTGAGTCTGGGTTACCTCACTCAGGATGATTTTTTCTAGATCCATCCATTTGCCTGCAAACTTCATAATGTCATTGTTTTTCTCTGCTGAGTAGTACTCCATTGTGTATGTGTACCATATTTTATTTATCCATTCTTCAGTTGAAGGGCATCTAGGTTGTTTCCAGGTTCTGGCTATTAAACATGCTGTGG